>NC_140166.1:91558610-91603610 GCF_963971535.1 Notolepis coatsorum
GTGGAACAGTGTCTATCTGTCTGTCTGTCTGTCTCTCTGCTGTCTCTCTCAAAATAGTATAAGTGCTATCTTGGCCCTGAGAGCGTTGCTCTCCGGCTCTGCAGCTGGACCCTTCTCAAATAAGCACGGAAACGGCTATAAGCTTATAGCTCCAATTTGGGTCCCAAATTGCTGTACAAATCAAGGAGGTCTCTCGGGTAGCGGACTCTAGTTAATATTATGTTCTTTCTGCAATAGACTGCCCTCATTCATTCATTCATTCATCCCTATCTGCTATCTCCTGAAATAAACCATGCTGCATTCATTCATTCAATGAACTATAATCAATTACGGTTCATACAGAACACGCCAGTGTTGAAACTAATGCACGGAAGCTTATTTCCGCGTTGCAATATTCATATTCTACCACCGGGCGCCAGGTACGCACGGTCGGAGCTGTGCGTAAATGTAAGCACAAAGTCAAGCACAAGTTCAAATTGATAAGTCCCACACTTTGCTTAGAAATGATCGTACGCACGGGTTACGCACATATCTGTGCGTACGCAACATTGATAAATGAGGGCTCAGGACTCTTCCTAGAGCTGGCCGCCCGGCCAAACTGAGCCATCGGGGAAGAAGGGCCTTGGTCAGGGAGGTGACCAAGAACCCGATGGTCACTCTGACAGAGCTCCAGTGTCCCTATGTGGAGATGGGAGAACCTTCCAGAAGGACAACCATCTCTGCAGCACTCCACCAATCAGGCCTTTATGGTAGTAGTGGCCAGACGGAAGCCACTCCTCAGTAAAAGGCACATGACAGCCCGCATGGAGTTTGCCAAATGGCACCTAAAGGACTCTCAGACCATGAGAAACAAAATGGTCTGGTCTGATGAAACCAAGATTTAACACGTTGGTCCGAATGCCAAGCGCCATGTTTGGAAGAAATCAGGCACCGCTTATCACCTGGTCAATACCATCCCTACAGTGAAGCATGGTGGTGGCAGCATCATGCTGTGGGGATGTTTTTCAGCAGCAGGAACTGGGAGACTAGTCAGGATCAAGGGAAATATGAATGCAGCAATGTACAGAGAGATCCTTGATGAAAACCTCTTCCAGAGTGCTCTGGACCTCAGACTGGGGTGTTGGTTCACCTTCCAACAGGACAACGACCCTAAGCACACAGCCAGGATAACAAAGGAGTGGCTTCGGGACAAGTCTGTGAATGTCCTTGAGTGTCCCAGCCAGACTTGAACCCGATTGCACATCTCTGGAAAGATCTGATAATGGCTGTGCACTGACGCTCCCCATCCAACCTGATGGAGCTTGAGACAATCTGCAAAGAAGAATGGGAGAAACTGCCCAAAAATAGGTGTGCCAAACTTGTAGCATCATACTCAAGAAGACTTGAGGCTGTAATTGCTGCCAAAGGTGCTTCAACAAAGTATTGAGTAAAGGGTGTGAATACTTATGTACTTATCTGTTTATACTTTAAAAAAGATTTATACATTTGCAATAAATTCTAAAAAAACTTTTCACTTTGTCATTATTGGGTATTGTGTGTAGAATTTTGAAAGAAAAAAATATTGTATCCATTTTGGAATAAGGCTGTAATGTGGAAAAAGTGAAGGTGTATGAATACTTTCCGGATGCACTGTATCTCTTTGGCCAAAGTGTGAATGACTAGTTATGTTATGTTTCGCTTCGCTGATGCAACTAAAAAGAAAATAAAAGACACCAGTAGTACATCACGGGACAGCAGGACACTTTCTCTCAGTATTCATCATTAAACAAAGCCATGCGAAGCAACATGAGGCTACAGGACACTATGCAGTGATGTTAGTAATACCAACCATACAATACAGACTATACATACTGTACCATGCCAGTTAGGGTTCAGACTCTCACCTGCACCATGTGTATACCGTTTACTTTAATCATAGTATATACTCAGACCCTCACCTGCAACTTGTGTCTACTGTTGACTTTATTCATACAGTAGTATACACAGTATATTCAGACCCTCACCTCCACCTTGTGTCTACTGTTTACTTTACTCATAGTATATATTCACCTGCACCTTGTGTATATTGTTTACTTTACTCATAGTATATATTCACCTGCACCTTGTGTATACTGTTACTATATATTCATAGTATATATAGTATATATTCAGATTTCTTCATAGTTTTTTCTGGATAAGCTTTCTCCTGAATGAAAAGAGAGGAAATCCGTATCTATCTTCTGCGTCTGACTCTGGAGAAGACGGTAAGTCCCATAATGTTGAGGTGTTCCTTTAACCACAATGATGAAGTCATGCCCTGCACTGCTTCCCATACCCTTTAGAACTAAACCAGTTTCCTACCCGTCATCTGAGGCACATGGCATAATTATGTAATATCCTGTCAATTTGTAAATGTCAGAGCACAATAACACCCATATCTTGCAGTGCCCCTATGACATCTAGTTACAAGTCACACTATTAGAACGAGGTTTTTATACAATTCAATATAATACTTGAGAGCCGCACCACCCTTATTTGATACAATTAGGAATAGCTATACTGCTGGTAATATACTACTTCCAAAATAATTAGAATAATATTTAAAAAAAATTGTGTTAAAACATTGGGCCTCTTTCATGAATCGTTCACACCATTAGATGTGAGGTGTTTTTACCAACGTTCCCACGAATGTGATGAAAATGCACCTGTGTTTGGGAACGAGCCTGAGGACATGACTCTGAAGTGGCTTCTATTTAGAATGCCTTATTCTTTATGCAAAATCAATTACACAAGCACCGAACCCTCCGTTAACAAAAACGATTTTATCAGTGTGTAGGTAGAAATAGGCTACAGATTATAGCCTTATTAACTAAGCTTCATGAATTAATAATTGCAACCTCATTAGATACAATTTAGGCCTATAGGCAATTCAATTGGGAACAGAACATTGGCTCAGGCTATGATTGATCAAAGTGATTAATAATGATATATAACATGTAAGACCCACAAGCGTGCTTGGAGCCATGGGGAGAGAGCGTGTTTTTATTAACCATGCAGATATGGTGACTGACTGGCCATATTTTATACAGAGAGGATATACGTGTCCTGCCCTACACCTGTGGCTGTAATACACTGTGCCTCTAGTTATGGGCTTTTTACATTCTAGTTTTATGGCAAATAGGGATGTGCAAGGATGTCCATTTAGCCTGTTAACCACTTGTTTTAAATTAACAGAATATTAAATGATAAATTAGCATTTTATTTATTAGGGTAGAGCTCTCTGAAAACATTAACATCATGACCAATGCCCCTCTCCACGTGTGTACATAATGAAAACAGTAAGTGTAATTTATCTGCAAGCAGGACCATGGAGAGATCCTTGCAGCCATCAGGTCAATCAGGACCATGGAGAGATCCCTGCAGCCTACCTTCAGGCCAATCAGGACCATGGAGAGATCCCTGCAGCCTACCTTCAGGCCAATCAGGACCATGGAGAGATCCCTGCAGCCTACCTTCAGGCCAATCAGGACCATGGAGCGATCCCTGCAGCCTGCCTTCAGGTCACATTATGCACTCGCAAACATTGTTGTGTGATGATGAGCAGCAGCATTAACTCATGGATGATTGCTGTGTGTAGCCTGTTGTAGGATGTCATCTATTAACATTAGACATTAGATAGATTTGTATTGTTATTATTGAGAGAGATAGAGAGAGAGAGAGAGAGAGAGAGAGAGAGAGAGAGAGAGAGAGAGAGAGAGAGAGAGAGAGAGAGAGAGAGAGAGAGAGAGAGAGAGAGAGAGAGAGAGAGAGAGAGAGAGAGAGAGAGAGAGAGAATTAGAATAGAATAGAAGCAGATTTTTTACAGTGCATAGTGCGGTCGGCTTCAACATTCGGATTGTGATACATTTCACAGGAGGGCGTACTGAGACTGGTAAGAATACACCCTGAGCTTCCCATCTCAGAAAAACACATGTATTGTTGCAAAGGATTTACGATTGCCCATTGTCTGCTATTGTAGCCCAGTGAGAGCCTGCAGGGAAATGGTAGCTCAATACTGGACCGATGAGTGAAATGATGGTCTCTATGTGTCAGGTATATGGTAGACAGACCGCAAATGGGGTCTATAGTCAAAATAGCTAAGTTATCCTTTAATGACAATGTAGTGGTCTCTAACCACACCCTCAATACCCCTATGGTCTCTAACTACACCCTCAAGACCCCTGCGGTCTCTAACTACACCATCAAGACCCCTGCGGTCTCCAACTACACCATCAAGACCTCTACAGTCTCTAACATCAAATCAGATGTATTTGTATAGCCCGAGATAACATGGAATTGCTCCCATGGGATTTACAAGTCAAGAAGAAACATCACAATAGATCCAGAACAAAAACCACCATAAAATCCATATATATGCGACACTCCCAGACTTTCCCCAATGAAGATAAGGAACGACTCACTAAAACCTAGCAATAGGTAAAAAAAAAAAGCACCACAGGGGATCCCCCAACAGGATGTCGGTGATAATATAGTGTTGCTATGGATGATAGATGGATGGAGAATAGAACAGGCGAATAATTGGTATGTACACATGTAATGAAACATATACATACATGGTAGCAATAGAATCACACCACTTTGACCATCACACCACCTTGACAGGGCCCAACATGGCGGGACAAGGGCTGGCTGTGTACAAGTTCAAGTTTCTTTATTAGTTGTCATACAGAAGTACAGAATACTTTTATACAAAATGCTTCTTTCTGTTATGCTCCAGAGACTGTGCTAGACAAAAATAGATAAGTATAAAATAAAATAAAATAAGTATAGCAAGTATAAAATTGAAGTCACGTACGTAGGCACAAGTGTTCAGTGTGTACATATGTACAATGTTCAATGCAGAGTAGAAGTAACTGAGTTACCATACAATATACTATACAATATACTAATATACAATATACTATACAGTGCAAAGCAGAAATGGGATGAGGTACAATTTAGGTACAATTTACAGTAAGGTGTAATGAGGTATGGGTTGTAGTGCAAATTCTTTACCAATAAATATAAAGTGTGTTTAGGTGTTCTAAAGTGTGTACAGTGGGTGCTGCAGTGAGTTGTTTGTTTAACCTGTTAATCTGTAAGCCGTATTTCGCCTAAAGGTACATGCCTAAGTAAATGGAAGATTGCTCTACTTCTGCAAGGTCAATTTGCATGTTCTTGGTATCTAGGAACATCTAGGGACCTGGGGGTATGTATTTCCAGTGTCAGAAATATTGTGTCTGTTATACTAGGCTTGATAAAATTGTGATGAAACAAAGGAGAATATAAATTATGATTTATGATTTTTGCATCTTTGATAAAAAATTTATACGGGTATGAGAAAATGCTCACTGAGCTCATTCACCACTTTGTGTACAAAAAATCTAAGCAAATGAACCGCAGGAAGATGATTAAACAGAAGGATTTGTAGATACAGTAATTAATGATAATCGATTTTAATTATAAATTCATATTTGACCTTGAACTTGACCTTGACCTTATTATGGCCAAATCATACATCTATGGATAGGGAAAATGCTCATCTTTCCAATGGCAGGGTTGAATCTGGATTTAGTCATTTCCTTGCAGTTTTTACGATAATTAGCATTTTCCGATAAATTTGTATTTCCGATCAATCGTATAAAACATCGGTAAAAATGAAAATATACACTTTGACTACTGTTTTTGATAGGGTTATGGTCTTTACTCTTGGCTACAAAAAAAATTATTTAAAAACATTGACCTCTTAACATCCAAGGGCCCACATCTGGACGATTCTTTGCCGACCTCTAGTGGCTCGGGTGTGCATTTCTTTTAATACAATATATAGATATAATTAAAGCCCTATTTGTTGCCTGTCGATTGCCCTTTCAGGTGACAAAATCCGTTCAGCGGTTCTCGAGTTACATGCCGATATGTGAGTGTTATTGTTCGTTGAGCATCCTGATGGCCTGGGGATAGAAGCTGTATACCAACACACCATCACTTGAGACAGGGAGACATGGACATGGGTTAAGGTGCTCCCATAGTCGAGCGGACCGTATACGGAGCGGACTCTTGCGGACTCAAAGCAGACCCAAAGCGTACTCAAATCGTACCCAAAGTGGATTCCAAGTGCAAAGCTCCTATTTTCTAATGCGTGGACGTCCACGCCGCTAACTTGGTGTCACACAAAACGCTGCTCGGTGTTTTGGTTGACATCGACTTGCATTTAATGTGACGCCGATCTGCATTTTACTCTGACCACTTGCTTTTTCACTCGCAAAAGAGAATAGCTTTTCTAAATGAAGTGTGTAAAACATTTCAGCACCACGCGCTGTCCACCTCATGTTGAGCAAGCCTATAAGGTACATTGCACCTCGCTGCCTATATACCTGTTATTCAAGTGTGTAAAACTGCCCGTTTTATTATTTATATTATTATTTAATATTGGAAACGGAGATAGGATACTCTTTATTGACATCGGATGACGACGACATGACAGAAGTTGAACAGCGTGGGAAAATTTTTGTAAACTGGCGAGAAACATGTAGGAAATTGGTCCGCGGAGGTCCGCTGAGGTACGCTTGACTATGAAAGCTCAAAGAGTCCAGCGGACCTCCGCGGAGTCCAGTCCGCATACAGTCCGCTCGACCATGGGAGCACCTTAAGAGAGCTTCCGTGTTCGCAATAGGCAGCAATGGGAGCAATAAATACATGTAATATAAGCATATCTATATGCATACATATTAGCAATAGTTCTTAGTACATAAGAACATTTTAAAGTTAAAGTAATAAATAGAACTAGAACAAGAAGAATAGGAATACAAGTGCTGGTATACAGGATGGAATACAAGATGATGGCTCATGGCCATTTCCCCTGATGGGCAGGAGAACCACGCAGAACAAGTTGAAGTAGAGCGGGCATGGTTAGACGTTGTAGGTCAGACTGAAGACGGCATGAAGCAGATCCATGGCGCCGGTGGTGCTCAGATCCAGTTTGAGGTAGAGCAGTCGCTGCAATCTGCAAAGAGACAAGGACAGGGGTTAGAAAATCTAGCAAACCAAATAAACAGACATCCTAACTGAACTAACCAGATTAAACTAAATGTAGCACCCTGAAAATATGGCTATTATTCAGAAGTGCTGACTTGCCTTTTATCTCCCCTGGTGCACCAAGACATACTAACTAGTTTCCATTAATATTCCCTCAAACAATGACGCAGGCTCCTCCTTCTTCTACCGGCTGGAATATGGATTATAAACAGTATCACTGGATCATATTCTATCACCCAGTTTTCCCTGTGTGACTAGTTGGCGATACCAGCAGGGGGCGGTGGCAGGCAGAGAGCGTACGAGAGAGATGGGGAAGGAAGCAAGAATGGAGACGGAAGGGGGAAGAACGAGCCTCTTCGAGTTTGGACTTGGATGTGATCAGTCGTGTCTCGACAGAGCTCCCGTTGTGGACCACACGGGCGAACGTATTGAACTTGATTATATGACGGGTTATCCTAGAAGGACCCGTGATAGTGCGTGAGTAAGAGAAACTGAACCCAAGGACTAACGTCCATAGGTAGCGTGTTATAGTAGCAGTGTGTGCGGTATAAGTAGCATGCTGCTAACGGCTATATTGACTCCAGTGTACACCGAGCGCGAGGCGCTGAAGAAGACCGGTGGTGTAGCCAACCACGTTGCGCAACAGTATAACCGTGTAGCAGGTGGGCTGTTTGGGACCCAGAGAGTAGCTTCAGTTTAAGGTAGGGCAAGTGTATGGCTGCGCGTCAACCAGTGATGGGCAGTAGCTAGCTACAAGTAGCGACGCTACATAGCTTAACTACATTTTTCAGTAGCGTGATGGTAGCGTCGCTACTTTTGAATCAAGTAGCGATCTCTGTAGCGCAGCTAGTTTTTGAATAAAGTAGTGACGTAGCGCCAGCAAAACGCTACACGCTACATATCCGGAGAAACAGACAAAAAAAAAAGAGTGTGTCTTCGGTCCTGAGAGTGTCGTGTTCTTCTGTCCTGCAGCTGGATGCTATTGGAAAAAACCCACTATGATTGGTCGATTAGGCCAAAACATTACGGGTAGGCCAATCAGAGGCAGGATAGGGCGGGACATGCCACTCCAGCTCGGCAAACCAGGAAGTAAAACAAATCTAAACACAGACCATGAATGAATGAACGAACGCCGCGCGAAATAGCAGAAGGATTCGATGTTTCTAGGGCTGATGGCATTGATGAAGATGATGTCAATAACAACAACATATGTGTTTATTGTGTCCGCCAAAAACGAAGCTTCTCTCAACATCCCACACGTCCAGCACTAACTTGAGAACACATATATTCAGGTAAGCTGATGAAAAGCTTTACATAAACATTGTCAACTGTTCCCAAACAGCACACAAGTCATGCACTTTTTGTCAACAGATTTAACTAACATGTTTCACTGTAGGCAGAAAATGAACAATATTATGGGGGTGGAGAAAAGAAAAAACAAACTACCATAAATAGTACATACAATAAGAGGGAAAATATCACCTAGAGCAGTGGTTTTCAACCTGTGGGCCAGAACCAGGATTTTGGGGCCATTGAATGTTTTGTGAGTTACATATTTAAATACATTTGGTCATTTAGCTGACGCTTTCATTCAAAGCAACTTACAAATTGTGTACAACAAGTCGGCAGGAGTGGTACATCTAGCAGCCAAAGATAAGTAGTATTGTTTGTCTAGCAGTGTTGAGCTTGAGTGTTATACTCTTGAGTACATACTGTACTGTAGTAGTATAGACATATTAGCATAGTTGGTGGTAGTATAGACATGATAGCATAATAGTAAAATGCAGTAAGACAGTTATTATTAGTTAAAATTCAGATATTGAAGAAGTGTGTTTTTGGTTGATAAAGTGGGCAGGTTTCAGCTAGGAGAGGGTATCAGGCAGCCAGAAGCTGCAGAGTTTAGGGATAAATAATACATAAAGATAGAATAGAAAAGAACAAGACCATTACTGCATCAAAAGTAATCAACAAACTATACTATAAAAACTGATCAACCCAAATGGTCTCTTTCTTTTCTTTTGTAGAGGCTGCACCCAGCTAAACTTGCCTTCCTGGATTTTGTACATAATACAAGTTCATGTTAAAAGGATGACACAAAAAGCCAGACCGAGGGCTTGTTTCAGTTTTATAATAAACAATCAAACTGAGCATTTATTTTGCCTGTCTATTTGTTTGGTGGAAACGTGATCATGAAGTAAAAAAAGAAGAAAAAAAAAGTAGTGCCGATGTAGCTAGCTACTTTTGCCATGTTCTTGTAGTGTAGCTTGCTACATTTATCTGGGGATAGCTTCCATTGTAGTTGAGCTATATTTAATCGAGAGTCATTTGTAGTGTAGCTTGCTACATTTTCCAAGTAGCTTGCCCATCACTGGCGTCAACCCAGCGCCGGCTGTCAACAACAAGCCTTTGCCGGCGTTTTGACGTCTGCTCTGCTCCGGCGGTCGACAGCCCAGCACGGGAGTTCTTCCGTCCAGCAGAGGTCGCCATCACCCAGCACACGCTCTCAGCCAGCTACTGCCCTCTGCTCCAGCCCCGCTTGCTAGCGCCCGCGACGAGAGCGTTCGACGCCATCTTGCTACCTGGACGGTGGTGGCACGGCGAGGCCGCCATTTTGGTTGAGTACAATCGAGCGTCGATGCTCCGGATCTATTACACAGTACACAGTGTGATGCGGCCTACGGGCGAAGCTAATGGTTGCTAACTACAGTTCATAGGGGTACCCCATAAACATTACATGCCGGCATTAGCATAGGACTTTTGTTCTGGTACAGTGGGCCCACATTTTTTATTTCCTTTGAGTGTGATAACGTGTTGGTTCTTTAATAATAATTCCCATTTAATTAACCCTTTCCCTGTGGGGAGGTTACAGACCTGGTGCCATATAATTAAAGCCTGATAGAGGTATTATACATGGTACTGACCCAGACGTGGGTGATGAGTCAAACACATTGAAGTATATTATCCCTGATACTAACCCAGAGGTGGGTGTATAATATACGTGTCTACAAGGTATTGAGTTACACACGGAGCTATAGTGGGACTTCAGTCCATTCGACCACTCCTATTAAATCATTGTAACTGAACAGTACAATTAATATAAAGACTTAAATGGGGTTCGGTGTGCGTGTCCATTCCTGTGCCCAGTATTAACTCTTTTGGTGTGGGTAACGTATATATATATAATTAACCCCTTCCTACCCAACTCTTCCCTTTTCATTATAAGATTTCTAGTGGTCATCAAGGGAGGGTACTGCTTGCGGGAGGAACGAATCTATTTATGCATATCAGTCACTAGGTGTGGGAGGGTTAACGGAGGTAATCAGGGAAGTGAGAGCGAGTTGGGGAGTACTGCTGACCGCCCCGGAGAGGCGAGGAAGACCAGCGTACCAAACCAGGTTGGTAAATCCCGGGCCCCATTCACTCCCACTACCGGGCCCCAGGTTGACGCTCCAGGCCCAAAGACGAGGGTGCGGTCAGATGGAGCTCTACTGTGTCCAGCTACCTTGTGACTGCCAGCAACCGTTCCCACCAAGCAGGGATAATCCACCCTGCTACATAAAGGTCTATCCCCGACCAGGTGAGATCAGGATAGAAAGAGAGAGAGAGAGAAAAGTTGGTTCTTAACCTGTTAACACTAGCACAGCCGACAAGGGGTCAAATGACCCCTAGGCATTTTCAATAAATGTATCCTCGTCACTCGGTCGGGCTCCAGCTCTGTCACTCAATGAGTTTTCCTAAAAGTACCCGTTTTATCTGGCACGGTTTCTGAAATTTCTAAATGACTTCAGGAAAATGTAATTAGAACGTTATTCCACATTATGGGCCGTTGGAACAGACGAAAGTCACAGCACTTTGCGAGCGTCTAGCGCAGGGGTGGCCAACCCGTGGCTCGTGAGCCGCATGTAGGGTGACCAGGTGTCCCCCTTTTGGTTGTACTGTCCCACCATTTGACCAAATGTCCTGCGTCCCTCATATTGAGAGGATGTCCCTCTTTTCGAAGCCAAAAAAAACATGTGTCTAAAAGCCCCTCCCTACAGACAGTAAACGTAGCAACCCGCCTCTTGTCCACACACATTGCTCTGATTTTGTTATAGTACTTTAGCGCGCTGCTTGCCTGCTTGTGACGTGACTGAGACTGAGTCGTGACGCTACCTCATATTGCAAATCTGATTGGTAAAAAAAAACACAACAACATTACAAGCAAACTAGTTCAAGATGGAAAGCAGTAAAAAGAAACGGACCTGCAGTTACAACCAAGACTGGCAAACGACACATGACTGGGTGAGGCAGATGGCAGGCAATCCGCAGCAGGCTTTCTGTGTTTTGTGTCATAGTTCGTTTTCAATTGCGCATGGAGGAGAATACGACTTGAAGCGCCACAGTGGACGTGAGTCTCACTTGAAAGTGGCTCACCAAAAAGAAACATACGTTTCTTTTTAAACCAAACAATGATAGCCAGACGGACAAGGTCACTGCAGCTGAGATAACAAGTGTCTATCACACAGTACAACACTCCCATTCATACAGGTCAGCCGACTGTGGTAACCTTTAACCTTTGATTTAAATCTATTCGGTGAAGACCATGGCAGTTATTCTAATATAGAAACACAATTTATTTGTATTATTATTTTTGTATTATACTACACTGTTTTCCCTAGTTCTGTGTTAACAGGGAATATCAAACACAAGACATTCCTGTCAAGTGATGACGTTTGAATATTTAAAACAGATGTTAGGTGGTATTTAATTTGTATTTATTTTGATTTAACCTTTAACCTTTGATTTAAATCTATTCAGTGAAGACCATGGCAGTTATTCTAATAAAACAAATTACATTATCTATCTGTCCCACTTTGTCCCACCAAAATCTTACTGTTGTCCCACTTTGTCCCACCAAAATCTTACTGTTGTCCCACTTTTGGACTTTTTGCATCTGGTCACCCTAGCCGCATGTGGCTCTTTGCCCGTCAATGTGTGAATCTTCCATCCAAACATTTTTTTCACTCAAACCTACATTTCATTGTGGTAAACCTCATATTTTTATATTTAGATGTAATTATATAGTTTACACTGTTTATTTTTCTCATATTTCTCATATAAGCTGTCGTGTGATCTGACCCGTTCCTGGCGGGAATTAGTGGCATTTTCTCCATTGCTGTGCTAGTGTTAAACCCTAGCCCTATTTTCTGAAAATCCGCCCTACATACCTAAGTAAATGGAAGATTGCTCCACTTCTACAAGGTCCATTTGCATGTTCTTGGTATCTAGGAACATCTATGGAATGTATTCCCAGTGTCAGAAATATTGTGTATGTTACTAGGCTTGAGTAAATTGTGATGAAACAAAGGAGAATATAAATTATGATTTTTCTTTGCATCTTTGACAGTGAAAAATTACCATGCTAAAAATTACCAGACATGAAAAACTGCCACTGAGCTCATTCAGCACCTTCTTGAGATCATGTGTACAAAGAATCTAAGCAAATGAATAAAGGGAAGATGATTAAACAGAATGTTTTGTAGATACAGTACTGAATTCTGCCATCCGGACACATATTTAAGAATATAGAATACCAGGCATATAAATTACCTTATTATAGCCAACTCGCACATCTATGGATCGGGCCAAATCACCTCTTTCAAATGGCAGAGTTAAATTTGGATTTAGTATCTCCAGGCGTGCAGTAAGAACCATGAATGAAATCTACTGTATGTACAGTTCCATTCATATAATGGATATGGCTATGTTGCTAAACGTTCACAGAAAGTAGACACACTAACTGTGCTCCAATCTATGCCAATAACGTTCAGTTTTGTGATAGAAAATCCAGAGAAATAAGAGAAATAAAAAAAATCCATACAGAAGTAATTTGCTTGCAGGAAGCTGGAATTCGCTAGGAGATGTAGTTTTTCTAAATGTCAACGCTCATTGAGAGCTGTGGATGCCCTCTCATCATTATGAGCTTAGCAAGGCTCCTCCTCTCTGCCACCACCGCTAGAGAGTCCAGTTCCATCCCTACCATGTTACTGGCCTTCCTGACCAGTTTATCCAGCCTGTTTGCGTCCCCCGCTCTCAGTCCGCTGCCCCAGCAGGTCAAGTCAAGTCAAGTCAAGAGATTTATTTGTCACGGCATACAAGTATACAATGAAATGCGGGTGGTCTTGCCCGCAACGATGTGCAAATAACATATAATAGAATCAACATTGTGCAATAAACAAGTAACATTGTGCAATAAACAAGTAACATGTTAGGGCATATCGGTATATGTACATAAGTTATTTACAGAGCATGGAGGACATACTAGGTCCTTTGGTAGTGTCTTTCTGTACATGCTAATTTATACAATCTCCGGTTATACTATACTATTTTTAAAGTGACCTTTCCTTAGTGGCCATAAGTGTGGGCGTGTGCAGCATGAGTGTGCGCTTGCTCATCTTAAAGTGGCTGCTAGTGTGTGAGCGTGTACAGTGTGTGTGTTGTGTGTGTGCTCATTAGTGCTTGTGTGTGGAGAGTTCAGTGTTCAGGGCTCTGATGGCCTGGGGGAAGAAGCTGAGCCGAAGTCTCTCTGTCCTAGCAGCTGGTGTTTGCAGGCGTCTGCCTGACCTGAGCAGCATGAACAGGCTGTTGTTGGGGTGGTGTGGGTCTTTCATTATTCTGCAGGCTCTGGATTTGCACCTCTTGTTGTATAGAACCTGCAGGGGTGGTAGTGCAATACCCGTGGTACGCTCGGCTGAGCGCACCACTCTCTGTAGGGCCTTCTTGTCCTGTGCCGTGCTGTTTCCATACCAGGCAGTGATGTTTCCAGTCAAGATGCTCTCTACAGCTCCGGAGTAGAAGGACTGGAGTATCTTCCCAGATACTCTGAACTTCCTTAACTGTCTCAGGTGGTAGAGGCGTTGCTTCGCCTTTTTTACGACTGAGTCTGTGTGTTGTCCATGTCAGATCCTCTGCGATGTGGACCCCCAGGTACTTAAAGCTGCTCACCCTGTCCATGGTAGCCCCGTTAATCCTCAGTGGTGTGTGTGTCTCCTGCTGTCCTCTCCTATAATCCACGATCAGCTCCTTGGTTTTACCAATGTTCAGGAGCAGGCTGTTGTCCTGGCACCAGCGTTCCATTACCTCAACCTCCTCCCGGTAGGCCTTCTCGTCGTCGTCCGAGATCAGCCCCACCACCACTGTGTCGTCTGCAAACTTCACTATGGAGTTGGAGCTGAACTTGGCCACACAGTCATGTGTGTATAGTGAGTACAGCCGGGGGCTCAGAACACAGCCCTGGGGGGACCCGATGCTCAGGGTGATGGTGTTGGAGGTCTGACCCCCCACCCTGACCGCCTGGGGCCTTTCACTCAGTAAGTCCAGTATCCAGGCGCTCAGAGCGGAGCTCAGACCTAGCTCGATCAGCTTGTCCACCAGTCTGGTGGGAACTATGGTGTTGAACGCTGAGCTGTAGTCAATGAACAACAGTCTCACATAGCCCCCCTTCTGACGGTCCAGGTGAGAGAGGGTGCTGTGCAGTACTTGGGAGACCGCATCGTCAGTGGACCTGTTTGGCCTGTATGCAAATTGCATAGGGTCCATATCACTGGGGAGGGAGGCACAAATGTGATCTTTGACCAGCCTCTCGAAACATTTCATGGCCACAGAGGTGAGTGCCACCGGTCTGTAGTCATTGAGACCTGCTGGGGAGGGTTTCTTTGGTACCGGGATAATGGTGGACATCTTGAAGCAGGCCGGGACCACTGACTCCTTCAGGGATCGATTAAATATGGTGGTGAACACAGGGGCTAGCTGGTTAGCACAGGACTTAAGTATGCGTCCTGTTATTCCATCTGGGCCAGCCGCCTTTCTGGTGTTCACCTGCATAAATGCTCTTCTCACACTGTGTACCGTCAATGAGAGAGCGTCCCCGCCCCCCCGCGGATGCCCCCCCCCCCCCCCATAACAGCCGGCGTGCCAGTGACGTCACCAGCCGTTGAGCTAGCAGCGCCACTGTTTGCACCAAACCGCGCGTAGAAGGTGTTGAGCTGGTCCGCGAGGGAAGCGTCGTCGCTCCCCATTGAGGAGGTGCTGACTTTGTAGTCAGCTATCGTCCTCAGTCCCTGCCATAAGCCTCTTGTGTCATTCTGTGCCATTTGTGCCTCCATCTTGTCAGCATACGTCCTCTTAGCAAGTTTAACAGCCTTGCGCAGAGTGTAGACTGTTGTCTTGTACTCTTCCATGTTTCCTGACTCTCTGCCAAGGTTATAAGCAGTGGTGCGAGAGTTCAGAGCTGCTCTGCTAGTACTGTCCACCCATGGTTTCTGGTTCGGGAACACCCTCGCCTTCTTTTTGGGGACAATACTGTCAGCGAGTGTTGTTATGAAGCTCACAACGGTGTCTGTGAACTCGCTGACGTCACTGGTGCTTCCTTCGAACATTCCCCAGTCGACGTCATCAAGTGCGTCCTGAAGCATGGCCTCTGATTGCTCGGTCCATCTTTTTACCTCACGTGACACGACGGTGTCACGTGATCTTTGTTTGTAAGCGGGGAATAACAAGATGGAGTCGTGGTCGGATGAGCTTGTAGCCCCCGTCAATGGTGGAGCCGCTACAGCCTTGTAGCCGGCTCTGAACGGGGTGTAACAGTTGTCGAGTGTATTTCCTCCCCTTGTGGAGCAGACGATGTGTTGAAAGAAAGACGGCATGACTTTTTTCAAATTCGCCTCATTGAAATCCCCGGCTACAATCATGGCCACGTCTGGATGCTTGATCTGGTGTGTGTTTAGATGGTCGTGTAGCTCCGCCAGTGCTCTGACGACATTCGCTTGGGGAGGGATGTATACTGCAGTCATGATTACTGCAGTGAACTCGTGTGGAAGATGGAAGGGGCGACATTGGATCGAGAGGTGTTCCATGTCGGCGGAGCATGAGCGAGAGAGTACCTGTACCTCCTTCGGGCTAGTCCAGCCGTTGTTGGTCATAAGACAGACACCCCCGCCGATGCTCTTCCCGGAGGCCTCTGTATGGTCCGCTCTGAAGATGGTGAAGGAGTCGGAGGGAGAGATGCTGTGGTCCGGAGTCGCTGGTTTCAGCCAGGTCTCCGTGAAACACAGGATATTGCAGTCCTTCATCTCTCGCTGGAATCGGACCCGTGCTCGTAAATCATCCATCTTACTCTCTAGCGAACGTGCATTCGCCAGGAAGAAAGATGGAATAGCCGGACGGTAAGCAGATCTTCTTAGTCCTAATCTGATCCCACTCCTCTTCCCTCTGTGTTTCTTCTTTGTCCTGCTGCCTTTGTCTCCCGCATTGTCTTTGTCCCGTCTGATCTCCGTTGGCCAGTCTTGGCATGATAAAGTGTCTCTAAACTCCTCTGAGTTTAGGTCAATAGGTGACTGGCGGTCGTATGACATCCCCGCCAGTGATGTTTCGATAAAAAAAGTAGTAAAAACAAACATAATAACAAAAAATTTGCACATTCGTTGCTGAGCAAAACCCACAGCGACTGACTCGGGTCGCGCCTTGATGTCACAGCGTACAAGAAGTGGCCCGCCACAACCGACTCGTAGAACATCCTCAACATCCTTGTACATACGTTGAAGGATCTCAGCCTTCTGAGGAATTAGAGTCGGCTCTGGCCCTTCTCTGCGTGTTTTGACCTGTTCAGTTTATTGTCGATGTGTACACAGAGGTATTTGTAATCCTCAACCGTGTCCACATCGACCCCCCTGATGGAAACGGGGGTCACAGATGTACTCCTCCTCCTCCCCAGATCCAAAACCAGTTCCCTGGTCTTCGTCACGTTTAGCTGAACATGGTTATTTTCGCATCATGTGACGAAGTCCACCACCAGTGCCTGGTATTCCTCCTCATCACCGTCCTTAATACATTCCACTATCGCAGAGTCATCAGAAAATGTTGTTGATCGTTGTATGTCGTCTACAAACACTAACATATTCTCATTGTTGTTACATTATTTATGATGGTGCTGTGCTCTCTCTTTATTCTGTACTGCCTTGAGATGCACAGTATATGCTCCTGTTTCTGTCGTCCTGTCTGTTGTCTGTCCTACATGTACAGTGGCACTCAGTTTCCCCTCGTGGGATTAATAAAGGACTTTGTATTGTATCGTACAATGGTTTCAAAGCTGTCAGTGGACTATCGCCATTCAAGAGAGGAGTTCAGGGAAGGGTGAACTGCCAGACAAACTAATATGTCAGGCACCAGTATGTGGGCTAATGCTCATAGGCCTATTGTGCCATTGGTAAAGCAGGCATAGGACTCACTGTATACCATCCTGATGAACTGAAACAGTGACTAACAACATCAAACTAACACACAGAGAACTAACTGCATTAGATTAGATTAGATTCAAATGTATTGTCATCATACAGTACAACAAAAATAATTTTGGCATCCAACCAGAGTGCAAATATAATATACAATGTACAGGTGATTTAACTGGATATAAAATATCTAAATGAGTACTACTGAGTAATAGTGCTAATCAGATGTATGTACAAAGTTGTAGTATTAGTAGTATTAATATGTACAGTGATACAGGTATAAAGACACTATGGCAGTAAGTCATACTCAGGGCTGTACAGTGCGACGAGGTTATCGCAAATTGCTCTTAAATATAGCCTGTGCGAATTGAAAATAATATTTGGGGGTACTGATTCAATTCTTTCATTCGCATTTCACTCCTAAATTAAGCGCAAAATGCTCTCTCTCTCGCCTCTCTTGCAGAAAAAAAGTCAGTCAAACACACACTGGTCCAAATTACATCATCTACACGCACATACATGCACGCAAGCACACATCTAGCCAGAGACAGAGAGGGGTGGCTCGGTGTGGCGAAAACGAAAGCGAGGACTCCGTAGAATTAATTCCAAAAAAGGGTTCTACATCAGTGATATGGACCTGGTTCGGCTACACACAAACAGACGTTAGTCAAAGCACCATTCTGTTCAAACTTTGTAAAGTTAAAGTCGGGGCAACAGGAGGAAAGGAAACACCCAAAAGAATATGCCTAAAGCATTAAGTTGCGCGGTAGCCCTACTACCTCGAGTGTTTTAAAACCACAGCCAAAACAGACAACGCTAACTACATGTGCATCCCCCGCCATGTGCGGCTCACTTTATGACAAGAAGAGCAAGCGATGGGGGGAGATCACAGATGGTAACGTTCCACATAGCCATAGGAAAGGACATGGTTCAATTGACCATGGAAAAGACAGCGCAGTCAACGTTGTCAAAGCCTTGGCTTTGAACAAGTGGACTCGACTCCAGTGTTTGGGCACAGGCTTAATTCACCTGGCCATTGGTAAGTGGAATAGTTCATATAAATGTATGAAAAGCATTCGATTACCAGTTATAAGCTACTAGTTTATAGATTTATATAAAAAAGATCAGTATTTATATCTAATGTAACAATTAAAGAAAGGAAATTAGTCGTCATGTGTGTGGTTCATTTATTAACAGTCAAACGTTTCAGTAAACAATAAACATTACATGTGGTTTGACATTTTCACGTTTTGCTAATGAATGCTTTGTTTTTTAATAAGATAAGTACTATGTATGCCCTCTCAGTTATATTTGCCCTACAATAAATAGTTACAATATATAATCTAATAATCTAAATCTAATCTAATATATAATCTTAAAAAAACCAAATGCTAAAATGCTAAATATATGCAATAATATATAATCTAATAATCCAATAATCTAAATCTAATATATAATATAAAAATGCTAAATGCATGGGTCTTTTGTCTTTAACACATTGGGTGCCAACGACGAGAAATCTCGTTGTTGGCCGCCATGCGTTGAGTGCCAATGACGAGAAATCTCGTTATTTAATCGTTATTTCTTTTATTAGCGATATCCATACATTTTTCATCCATCCAGCCTCACGTTATCATTGGGACTGGCTCTGAGCTAGAAAACAGGCAAATACTGCCCCCTATCGTCTCCCGGATGGTATTGCACCCATTGGAATGGAGTCAATGGAAATGCATGAGAAAAAAAAACGCCGGGCTCCACATTTGACTTCTGAGCCATAACCAGATCGCCTAAGCTTAACCAGTGATAAACTAGGCGTTAGGTAACTGAAATACTGGCTGGTGATTTGATTAAACAGCTTTGTTATAGAATAAAAAAAATGCACAGTGCATTTCCATAGCTGTGTTATTGCCATCAACAGCAGAGCAGCAGATACTGACTATGAACACTGTTAATACACTGTTATCAATGAAAGAAGAAATGTTTGCAGCTGTGGTAATACTTCAGTTGGTTCATTATAAAAGATACAAACCTGAAAACAAAAGCACTTAAAGGCAGGAGGAACATATTTTTTTGCACTATAATGGTAAAATTGTTATTTAAAAAAGTGCCCCTAAAAAATATTCTGTGCCCCTACATTTTTCATTTAGGGGCACCTGTGCCCCTAGTGAAAAAGCTTAGCGTACAGCCCTGATACTGGCCAGCAGCGTAACTAGTAAGCGTAGGCAAGGGATATACAGATATAGATATAGTATCTACATAATGTAAAAGGACCATAATGCAGGTATATACAGACAGATGTGGATACATATATAAATGGTAAGAATAAATATATGTATGCAGTATATAGGGATTATTGTATATCACACATAGTTATGGGTTATAGGGAGGTGTATACATAGGTATATAGAAATGATTATATTCAGACATCCTTCTGATATGAAACACTGACTAACATCAAATTAATTCACACACATTTCTTCAAACATTTCATATACATTTTAAGATGAGATCAGATTGCTTGATAAATATGTTTCACTGTGTGCAAAGAAATAACAATACCACTGTTGCTTTGAGGCAGTGTTGTAGTACTCGAGTCCAGGACTCGTGACTCGACTTGGACTTGAGCACTGCTGACTCTGACTTAGACTTGGACTCAAGCATTGACTGTATTCGGACTCAGAAAGGTGCAGAAGAGGACTCTTTTGTGTCACAAAGTAAATAAACTCCCTTTGAAATGGTGACCACTGTAGACCTTTTTTTATTTGTATGTCAGCTCTTTGAGTGGAGTGGACTCAACCTTGATGACTTGGACTCGGACTAGGGTAATGGAGACTCGACTCGGACTCGAAACAGGCTCTTCTTTGGTGACTCATACTTGGACTAGGACTCGAACACTGGGGACTCGAGACTCGGACTCGATATTTAGTGACTCGACTACAACACTGCTTTGAGGACAGTGAGAGGAGTTGTTACTCACTCCCTATAGGTGTTGATGTTACCATGTTCCTGTAGCTGTTGATGTTACCATGTTCCCTATATCCAAAGAGCTCCTTCTAAACACTGGATTCACACTACAAAGACGCTGCAGCCCTCCTTCTTGTTCAAGTTTGTATCAGCAATTGGGTTCTGCTTAGGGCCCCGTTCCTCGTATGTGGTTCAACTAAGCCGATCAAATGTCCTATTAACCAGCTTAATTTAACCCGACGATTGATGTAAGGCTATCTCGGTTTCTCGAAGCCTGATTTGGTCTCAAACAATCTTTTTCTTTTTATCCTTTTCCATTTTTCTCCCATCCCAATTTCGTATTTCCAATTCTTCCTTCCCCTGTCTTGAACATTGCTAGACTATGCCTCCCACTGGTCGGCTGTAGTGAGGATAGAAGCCTTGCATCATGTGTCCCCTCCGGTACACGAGGATGCAGACTGTCGCATCTTTTCACCGCAGCAGCTCGAACTCTCAGTGGCGAGGAGTAATGCGTGGCAGGCTCACATTGCCCCCGATACTTCCTGTTTCCGCCGCACCGGAGTCACCCAACCGACCTGTAGGAGTCGCTGTCCACAACGTCCAATCCCCACCCACCGGCTTCCCCACCCTCTAACACTGCCAATTGTGTTAGTATGACGGCCGGCCAAGCCGGTAACAACGCAGAGAGCTGGGCTCGATACCAGCATATCCTGCGTTAGTGGCGAGCGCCTTGCCCACTGCGCCACTCAGCCACCCCAGGTCTCAAACAATCTTGTTAATTTGAACCAGACTTCAGTACTCAGGATAATTGCGCATGCCCGTCTTATCTGAAAAGGGGGAGGTGTCGATCCCCGGAAACCATGATAACGGGAAGATATCACCGACAAGTTAAATGCATATTCATATCTATAGGATCATTTTAAGTCCCTCATTACCCCAATCAATCAGATTATATTTCTTTAAATGTGCCTGCTGGCAGTAGGCTTAATGGAATGAATAATCGAATGAGATCTTGCTAGCGAAAATAATTACTTCAACTCTTTCAGAATAAGTAGATAAAAACAAGCCCAAAAAATCAAATTGATACGAATTAATAGATACGTATGATGATATATGTACTGTATGCGTGTAGGTATCATGTACTATATAAATACATGGTTCCTAAAGTTTTCAGAGAGCCGCAACCCCCATTATTATAGGAGGTGGTTAAAACATGCAAACGTTCACACGCACACACATATTTCAATCAGGTTTTTTCTATCGACAGCTGGGGAAAGTGGAATCCGATCTGCCTCTTTCCTCTCGAGATTGAAGTCGTAGAAGATATATATATCTTCGCGTTCATGCTGATCGGCTTGGGAACGATCGTCTCCCACATGGAACTGTTTAAGAGACTCGCTGTATATCATTCGGACGAACAATTGAGATCACAGGTCATGCTGGGGATCGCGCAGGAAATTAAAAGCGCGACAAATCGTGTTTAAATCAAATTGTAGTCACAGCCATGATCCCCGCCCCTTTGGGTGCTGCAACGGCGGTTCTGGACAATCTCTCCTTCCTCCCTCCCGCCTGGCGCAATGACACCCCGGTGTTGCTGCAGCAGACAATTGCATACGGTGTCTCAGACACACTGTAGTCGACATGTGTCAACAAATGTACATGCCTGTTTGAATTTATGTTGTGCCGTTGATACTGTAAACATTTAATGATTGTGATATGATGATTGTTTAATGAGACGATGAGCTGTATGTGTATGTCACTGGAATTTCCCCATGAGGGATCAATAAAATATATCCTTATAATTTTATCATTATCCTTTTTATGCATTGGAGGCTTTTAACACGCCAATAACTACACAAAATAACACAATAATCAAACAACCATAAAATGAATACATATAGCGTGTTTCATTTAGAAGGCTAATGTTCAACTCACCTAATGAGATGGATGGGCACTATATGCTTGAAGCACAACAAGTCCAGTCTGGGTTTAATTTTGGAGACAGCGACTCGGAGATCATCCTCCACATTCAGATGTGATCTGTACTTTTTTTTATTATAGGCCTATTTCACACATTCTATGAAATCAATACATTCTGTAAATCATCTCGCAAAAACATTATTCAGAATGGTATAATGGGATCAAAGAGCACCTACGGGAGGCTGCTATTCGAAACTGGCCCCCATAAATATCCAAACCCCCCCTACCACCCACCCACCCCCTCCCAATGTACAGTATATATTTTCTGTTAGGATCTCTGTTTAACAGTACTGTATATTTGCATATCTTGTATGTCACAAACGTAACAGTACTGTATATCTGTATGTCATGTATGTCATAAATGTCATGATATATATCTGTATATATGTATGATGTGTATGTCATAAATGTTATTATGAATTGAAAATGGGGGACCCTGATGTAAACAAGATGAAAGTATTTCTCTGGGTCTGCATCCCCTTAACAATTGTGTGTATTGAGCCGTACTGTATTGTACCTCATTCTGCAATATGTTAATAAAGTTTTCAATCAATCAATCAATCTCTGAGGAAGGGAGCTGCCACTTTGTTCCGAGGGAGTGGCCAGCTTATCCAGCTAACTTACCTAAACCTGCGCTGGAGCAGGTTAAAAATGTTCATTCTGTTGCATTGTGATTTAGCCAAACCGCTTCCTGGAACCGAAAAGGCAGGTTTCAGGTTTCAGGTTTTTATTTAGACTCCACAACATAAACAGATCATTACTCCAGCTTACATTGTTGTCAAGGATAGAAACGTATAAGCCTCTTGACTTCATTCCATCGTTGTCCTTGGGTGTCAAGGATGCTAGAAACACACAACTCATTACAGAATTAATCACAATTATTATCTTTGCATAATAATAATGGCACAACCCTAAATTAATACAAAACAAAGCACATTTGTTGATGCAATGTTCATTTATGCCGAAAGTCAGTGAGCTTCAGGAAGCACCCTCGGGGGAGGGAATTTGGGGGATGGGAGGGAGGGCGGAGAGTGGGGGGTGGGAGTTAAGGAGAGGGTAGTGGCTTAGGGTTTTGGGCGTGTGAGGCAGTCGAGGGATCCGCCCCTCCTTCCGTGCACGTCGCCAGTCGTGCTCGTGGGGGGGAGGTTTGCGTGAGGATGGGGAGGGGGGGGGGGGGGAGGGAGGCCATCCATCTTATCTTCAGACAGTCAGAGACTGTCCCGTCCTGGTTGCGATGGGTACGGACGTCATAAACCAGGTCTTATCTTGACTTCTTCTCCACGGCCTCTTTCATTGACCTCGAAACATTCCTTCTTTTCTTCCACAGACTTGAGTACGTGGCGGGGGGGGGGGGGGGGGGTGGGTTGAAACAGGTTACAATGATTCCTGTAATGCTTTAATTTAATTTAATCCAGATCTTTTATCTTCTTTGTCGCGGTCCTAATGTCCTGCGCGACCCCCAACATTACTTGACCCCTACATTGTTCATCGGCTGAATGTTGAGCGAGCCGCTTGGTCAATTCAATGTGGGCATTTTCCAATCTTGCTACTACTTGAAGGCAGCAAATCCAAATCCAAATTGCGATCGCTCCCCAACCGATCAGGAAGATGACGAGGAGATATAGATCTTCAACATCTTCAATCTCAATAGAATATAGGCATATTGATCGCCAATTATTCCAACTGTCAATTGCAAACCCGGCCTGGAATGTCCCTATCGGACATAATGGTTCGGTCGCACTTTGTTTTCTTGAAGAGAAGATTCGATCCACTGCTGCAAAACTCCAGCTTATTAGTTGATCCATTGATTGACTGAGTGGGAAGTCAGGAATATTGAAGAAAGGGTAGAATGTCCACACCGTCAAGGAGGCAGTTGTAAGGCAGTTGTAAATAGGGATCCACACCGTTATTAATTGCAGGTTAGAGTCCACACCGTCGAGAGAAGCAGAAAGACAGCTCTGGTGTACGGAGATAAAGGCGGCTGCAGGGAGGAGGAGAGTAGGCCTTGGAGGGCAGGGAGGAGAGATAAAAAATGCGACTGCTCTCTGGGGAGGTTAGAAAGGAAAACTTCATCTGTATGTCAAGTTATCCTGAAGATTATCCGGCTAACTCAGTTAGCCACGTACGGGGAACGGGCCCAGGAGGAGCTCCACCATACGTCAACAATGTTGTGCGTCAACATTTAACAATTTAATATTTGATCTTTTTTAACCATGGAAACTGGTTTCTCCTACTCTGAGGAAGATGGGAGACGTGTTATCACCAGGTCGACCCTTTTACAGAATTTTACAGTAACAGACTCTCCTAATAATACAGATATGAATGACTTCTATACAGAACTCAAACGCCTCAAGGAGAAGGACGTCAAACTGGATCTAAATGATATAACACTTTCAGACTACTGGAGAAATGGTTATATCCCTCGAGGTCTTAGAATTAAGAAATTCCCAGCCTAAGGACAATAGAGATTTTAAAAATAAATAAGAAGCCATTTTGTCCAAATGCTCCTCAAATCTAATGCTCCTCTTAATTGAGGAATCTAAAAAGGATAGGCTAATCATTCAACAAGAAATTGATACAATCAATGAGAAGCTGACGGCCCTCAATAGGGACACAGAATTGACACATTTTGAAACTAAATTGAAAGACTATCTTAGCAAATTTACTCAAACACTCAAACAGGAGAAGATACGCAAATTCCAAAGGGACGAGAAGGACTACAAAGAGAAGAAGTTGTACGCCTGGCATAGATCGACACCTCAATGTGACCAGGAACCCCAGCACAGACGATACCGCACAGTGTCGTTCAACCTCACAACTGACGATGCCTCTGATGCTCAACACCACTCTACCGAATTTTTTTTAGACCAAAGTCTTTCCCATTCAAAGGGGCCCAGGGACAATCGGCTAACCTAAGAGGGTACAGAGGAAGAAGAGGACGAGGCGGGGACGAAAGAAACCCACCCTGCGACTATTACACCCGGAGTCGAAGTCAGCAACTGTGATTAACCTATCAGGTACCACGCTCTCCGATACACACACAAAAGTCTTATCTAAATGACTTACCTTTGCCCCAACCAATCAAGGGAATGACTTTGACTTAAAAGTAGACCTGTTTTGTTTTTATAGAAACCTCCACTTAAAGGCATGGTAAAAGGCATCTCCCACACCGGCAACTCCTACTCAGTGTAGATAGCCACCACCCCACCCCCTTCAAACCTAAGTCTCACTTCTGTCCCACAGTGCAGAATCCCACACTGAACACTTTTGAGAAGAAAGTCAGTTATGAGATAGAGAATCTCCTTGCTAAAAGCACAACCTCTTGTAAACATAACCTTACAAAGGTTGAACGTAAAGCACTAAAATAATTATCTGACAACAAAAACAGTGATCAAAATAGTGGACAAAAGGTTGAGGAGTTGTGGTTTGGGGTATTGAACAATACACCAAGGAAGCTTATCGACAGCTACGGGACCCTACCCATTATCTCCCCTTAGCCAGGAATCCCCTATTGACACTAACAGGTGAACTAAAAGAGCTGCTCTCTAAAGCCAAAATAGATTATCTGATCTCAGAACAGGAGTTTAAGTTCCTTTTTAATCCCAATCCCCGGATACAATCTTTCTACATGTTGCCCACAGTCCATAAGAGCCTCACAAATCCACCAGGAAGACCTGTCATCTCTGGAAATGACTCCCTCACAGAGCCCATTTCGAAGTATGTGGACTTTTACATTAAGCTGTTGCTTCCATCCCTCCCGGCTTATATACAAGACACTACGGACGTCCTTACTAAAATCAAGGACCATAACAACATTGGCCCGAATGCATTATTAGTGGTGATGGATGTCACAGCGCTGTATACATCAATCCACAACAGACAAGGTTTGGCTGCCTTAAGACACTATTTGGACACATGCCCACAGCCACAAGAACCACCCACAGATTTCCTTGTAGACCTCACAGAATGGACACTCTATGACAATGTGTTTTTATTTCAGGATAATCTGTTCAAACAAGTGAAAGGGTGTGGCCTGGGAGCCTGCTTTAGTGCATCCTATGTGGGTCTATATATGTGGGCAAGTGGGAAGAAGACTTTGTGTTTCACATCCACGCAATCCATACAGAGACAGGTTCATCTGGTGGGCTCGCTACATAGATGATGTGATATTATGGTGGAATGGACCAGAGGAGGAGTTGGTGTCATTTCATAGGTATCTGAACAGCACAAATAGCAATGTGGAACTGTCTTTGGAATACGATGGAAATGAAATCAACTTCCCAGACCTTACAATCAGTAAAGATGCTAGGGGCTATTTACACACTTCTATCTATCGTAAAGACACACACAAAAACACCATACTCCATGCTAATAGTTTCCATCCAGATAGTCTTATTGATAATATACCGTTTGGACAATTCCAAAGGCTCCGTAGAATTTGTGACAATGACAGGGATTTTGAAACTCAGAGTAGAAAGATGTATACCCGCTTCAACTCTCTCTAAGGCCAGCACCCTAGAACGCCAATCACTTTTAACCAGGAAGCCCACCACTACCCCTAAGAAGGACCAGGTGTACTTCTGCACTACAGTACAGAGGCTCCCGCTATATGCAACATTATCAAGCAGAACTGGGACATCATCAAGTGTGATGAAACTCTTAAAGAAGTATTTCCAGAGCCCACAGTGTGCTCCGTCAGGCTTCAGGAGAGCTCCTACTCTAGGAGACAGACTAGTACAGGGGTGGCCAACCAGTCAGAGACTAAGAGCCACAAAAATTACTGTGGTACCACAAAGAGCCACACCATATACCAGCGTTTCTCAACCTTTTTTTCAGTCACGGCACCCTTCATGTGTTTATAGGTCCCACCCTCTAGCCTCTGATGTTGCTAATGTCTTTTTTATTTTGGCCTCACAGGGTTAACCTCTTAAGCCTGAGCGGTCCGGTACTGGACCGCAAATGACATCAGGCCATAAATCCAACTCTACAGAATGTATGAATTAATGTTGTGTTTTCTTTTCAAATGTAGCCAAGAGTAAAGACCCTAACCCTGTCAAAACAGCAGTCAAAGTGTATATTTTCAGCATTACGTTTGTTTACCAATGATTGTAACTGTTATTAGTGAAATATATCATTATAGAAATCTCAGGGCATTGAGTCGGAAACCAGCGCATATTGACGGGAGGAAGTGGCGCAGCCAAAAGTGAGTGTAGTCTTTTGAAGGAAGAGACCCAGGGCTTTTCGAAATTTCGAAAAACTACCCTACCCAGCTCACGCCAGCCCCTGTCAATCATCTGACTTCTGGATTAACTTTTTTATTTCTCTTATTCTTCGGGATTATCTTGCACAAACCTGAACGTTATTGCCATAATACAGAACACAGTTAGTTTCTCTACCTTTCTGTGAATGTCTAGCAAAAAAACGGCGTTGCAATCTGATGAGAAATTTCTCCAAAATGTACATTATAAAAAAGTAACTGTACTTGTGAATCACGCCTGGTGATACTAAATCCAGATTGAATTCTGCCATTGGAAATGGTAGATTTGGCCTAATCCATATGTGCGACTTGGCCATAATAAGGTAATTTATAGGCTTGATATTCTATAATCATATTTCAAATGTCCGGATGGCAGAATTCTACAAAACCTTCTGTTTAATCATCTTCCCTTTATTAATTTGCTTAGATTTTTCAGGTCTGGTAAATTTTTGCATGGTATATATATATATAATTGTATTGATATTCTCCTTTGGTTCATTACAATTTACTCAAGCCTAGTAACATACACAATATTTCTGACACTGGGAATACATTCTCTGAGATCCATAGATGTCCCTAGAATCATCAGATACCAAGAACATGCAAATGAACCATTTAAAAAAAAAAGTCTGTAAATGTTTATTCTATGTCTTATGGAATGAATGACAAAAAAATATATACATTTTTATTTTTTTAATGGAGGGAGGAACCACACATTGGCGGGAAAAGAGCCGCGGGTTGGCCACCGCTGGACTAGTACATAGCCACTTAACAGCTGAGGAATGAACCACATGGCTACCTAAAGGTCCTAATGGAACATTTCAGTGTGGCCACTGTAAGCAGTGTGACATTGTGGTGAAATGTAAATGGTTCACCCATCCTAGAACACAGCAGGTATACACAACAAGACATTTTATAAACTGTAAAACTACCCATGTTATTTATATACTGTGTTGTTCTCGTTGTGATGCTTTCTATATTGGCTGCACCAAACAGCACTTACAGGACCGCCTTAGTGAGCATAAATATGCAGCTAAGGTTCAAAACTGTTACTATGCTATGGTCAAACATTATATGGATGCTGACAGTTCCATTTATTTTACAGCTCTAGGAATTTACCATGTCCCCCCCAATCCTCGAAGAGGAGATAGAGAGAGAGCACTGAATCAACTACTAGAGAGTCGCTGGATATACAGACTCAACGCCATGTCTTATCCAGGGATAAACCATGATGATAATGATGATAAATGATAAATGATGTTTTTGTTGGTGTTTTGCTGTTCTAGTTTACAAATGTGTATATAGCTTCCAATTGAAGTGTTATGTAACCTATAATGCAGGAGGTAGCCTGTCAGTCATAGACTCTAGATGTTAGAGGACCTCTAGAGACATATGCAATTATGACAGCTAGACATCAGGCTGACTAAGTGCTCACACCTGATAGAGTACTTAGCACAGCCTCCTTTTAGAATATAGCTCAGTTCACTCATTTGTTTGTATGCCCTGAAGAAGGTTGATAGAGAGGCCAAAACATGTTGGTGTTTTTTTATTGTTCTAATATGAACTAAGATACTTATTAAAGCTTTTTTTATATATGAAGAGTGCCTGGAACTTCTTTGTTTTTTGATGTTCCTGTAGGTGTTGATGTTACCATGTCCCTGTAGGTGTTGATGTTACCATGTTCCAGGTCAAGTTAAGCTTCATTATCCCGCAAGGGGAAGTTCATGTGGTCATACACCTCTCAGTTATGACACAATGATACATTGTACACCCACCAGCACCCATACACACACATTCATGTTCAATCATTCATCCATTCAATGAAGTTCTGAAAGGAAAATAAAGTAGTTTGAAGTTGAATTTAGTCTCAGAAATCCTTGCAAGTTCAACTCATTCCAGATGATCCTTCAAAAATACTTTACACAATAAATACCAAAGGATACTAATGTATTGAGTTTTAATGTGCATTGCAAGACATTCCACATGTCGAGGGCACAGGAGCTAAAAGCAGATTTCCCAAGTTCAGTGGGAAACTCTTGATTTGAAGTGTAAGACAATCATTGGAGCGAGTATGATAAGGTCAAGAGGTCCAGTCCAATAATGTATAAGGGGGAAGATCTGTAACAATGGGTTCATGTAGAAACAGATGCCAGTGCAAATCATGTCTCTCTGCCAGAGAGGATCAGCCAACCTTATTGTACAAGATACAATGGTGAGTACATAACTATCGCCGGTGATAGATCTGAGGGCTGAGTGATGTACGGAATCCAAGGGCTTAAGAGTGGAAGCAGCAGCATGTCTATAAATCACATCTACATAATCCAAGACGGATAGAAACCCTGCTTCAATGACCCCCTTCCTGCTAATCATCAGGGAGCTGGTTCTCTTCTGAAGGCTGAGATCCTTCAATGTCTGTACAAGGATGGTGAGGATGTTCTACGAGTCGGTGGTGGCGGGCGCCTTCTTGTATGCTGTGACCTGCTGGGGCAGCAGACTGAGAGCGGGTGACACAAACAGGCTGGAAAATCTGGTCAGGAAGGCCAGTAACATGGTAGGGGTGGAGCTGGACTCTCTAGCGGTGGTGGCGGAGAGGAGGAGCCTTGCTAAGCTCCATGCCATCAGGGACAACCCCTCCCACCCACTATACACAGACTTGGCTGATGGAAGGAGCATGTTCAGTGCTAGACTAAGACTCCCGAGATGTAGCACTGAATGGCACAGGAAGTCCTTCATTCCGACAGCCATCAGACTTTACAATGCATCACTGTGCGTCACTGCATCACTGAGCACAGGGTGACAGTTACCATCTTCCTGGACTTTTATTTTTAAAACAACACTGTTCAATATAACATGTACTGTACACTTACTGTATATGTCTGTATATTTTACTGTATATTTTACAATATTCAATATTACACTTACTGTGCACTTACTGTAGATGTCTGTATATTTTAATGTATATTTGATATTAGAATGTATAAACATAACATAGGAAATGTATATCCCGGAGCTGGGTATTTGTATTCTTAGGCTTATTTTATTCTTCATTCGTGACTTGTTTTGTCTCCCTAAATGTTTACTGTTTACTGTGAGACATTTGTAGTTCTATTCTATTCTATTCTATTCCTGTATAAGAAGCCAATTACATTGCCAAGATCGTCTACATGGTATTTAAATGTACATTTCTCATCAAGCCATTATGCCAAGATATTTGTATTCTGTAACTGTAACTTATGTTCACTTATGGTAATAAAAGGCTGACAAGCTATGAGAAGACGGTTCAATTACAGTAGCAGAAGTCAAGTAGGTTTCAGGTTTCAGGTTTTTATTTAGACTCCACAACATAAACAGATCATTAATCCAGCTTACATTGCTGTCAAGGATAGTAACGTAAAAGCCTCTTGACTTATTTCCATCGTTGTCCTTGGGTGTCAAGGATGCTAGAAACACACAACTCATTACAGAATTAATCACAATTATTATCTTTGCATAATAATAATGGCACAACCCTAAATTAATACAAAACAAAGCACATTTGTTGATACAATGTTCATTTATGTCGAAAGTCAGTGAGCTTCAGGAAGCACCCTCGGGGGAGGGAATTTGGGGGATGGGAGGGAGGGCGGAGAGTGGGGGGTGGGAGTTAAGGAGAGGGTAGTGGCTTAGGATTTTGGGCGTGTGAGGCAGTCGAGGGATCCGCCCCTCCTTTCGTGCACGTCGCCAGTCGTGCTCGTGGGGGGGAGGTTTGCGTGAGGATGGGGAGGGGGGGGGGGGGGGGGAGGCCATCCATCTTATCTTCAGACAGTCAGATACTGTCCCGTTCTTGGTTGCGATGGTACGGACGTCATAAACCAGGTCTTATCTTGACTTCTTCTCCTCGGCCTCTTTCATTGACCTCGAAACATTCCTTCTTTTCTTCCACAGACTTGAGTTACGTGGCGGGGGGGGGGGGGGGGGGGGTGGGTTGAAACAGGTTACAATGATTCCTGTAATGCTTTTAATTTAATCCAGATCTTTCATCTTCTTTGTCGCGGTCCTAATGTCCTGCGCGACCCCCAACATTACTTGACCCCTACATTGTTCATCGGCTGTATGTTGAGCGAGCCGCTTTGTCAATTCAATGTGGGCATTTTCCAATCTTGCTACTACTTGAAGGCAGCAAATCCAAATCCAAATTGCGATCGCTCCCCAACCGATCAGGAAGATGACGAGGAGATAGAGATCCTCAACATCTTCAATCTCAATAGAATATAGGCATATTGATCGCCAATTATTCCAACTGTCAATTGCAAACCCGGCCTGGAATGTCCCTATCGGACATAATGGTTCGGTCGCACTTTGTTTTCTTGAAGAGAAGATTCGATCCACTGCTGCAAAACTCCAGCTTACTAGTTGATCCATTGATTGACTGAGTGGGAAGTCAGGAATATTGAAGAAAGGGTAGAATGTCCACACCGTCAAGGAGGCAGTTGTAAGGCAGTTGTAATTCGGGATCCACACCGTTATTAATTGCAGCTTAGAGTCCACACCGTCGAGAGAAGCAGAAAGACAGCGCTGGTGTACGGAGATATAGGCGGCTGCAGGGAGGAGGGTAGAGGAGGCCTTGGAGGGCAGGGAGGAGAGATAAAAAATGCGACTGCTCTCTGGGGAGGTTAGAATGGAAGTACACTAGGGGTCTTTCTCAAACCCATCTGTCCATAGTAGCAGAGTGTCACTCTGTATGCAGCGTGGAGCCACTCTGAACAAACCCTTAATTTCTTCCCAAATCCCCATCTCGTTTTGCCAAAGTGATCATTTTAATTTTATTCGCTGGAAGAGAAAAAAAAATTCCATGCATGGGTTACTAGATTTCAACTACGATAAATACAACTTTCTCTTGGACATGTCCTGGTTGTTAAACAAGGTACTGTAGGTAAATAATTCACCTATAAACGTAAACTTTGTCAACAAAGAAATTAAATGATGGAATAACAACAGACTTGGCGCTGGTGGCGTAGGCTTGATAGAGTAGGATACCATGACTCAATGAGACCTTCTGGTAGCAGGGTTGACTGAATAGGACACCATGACTCAATGAGACCTTCTGATACCAGGGCTGTTTGAGTAGGACGCCATGACTCAATGAGATAGGTAGTGGGTGGAATGATGGAGCCTAGCCCTATGTGAAGGACTTGGATACACTTAGCTAGTATGACTATATGGGAGCGACAACGCATCGAATATTCCTGTTTGAGGAAGTGTCCGTTTTCGACTAAATTAATTCCAACTCAAATTAAAGTGCATCTGTCCTTTATATTTGGTTCAAACTGTTCTTTTAGTAGGAAACCATTTTGAAAAATGTGTATAAGTCCAGGAGACCAAGCTCATAGGAATTATCTTAGAGAGTATGTTATCATGAACAAAACACATACATAAGATAGTTGGTAAATAATAAATATTTAGTTGTTAAATGTGTGGGCATATAGTTGTTTACTGTTACTGTAAGTATTCTTATGTGAGGTTTGGTTGGTTCCCCGTCACACGCTCTCCTGAGGTATGGTGCTGATTGGTGCATTCCCCGCCACACGCTTTTTGAACGATTGCCACTTTCATCACGCAGCTGTCATAGTTTGTGATTAGCGCCCCAGAGGGCTTTATATACCAGGACCTTCCTTCTATCGTTGTCGGGTCGTTCTGGAATACAACTGCTTTTGCCTGCTTTTCCCCGTTGCTGTTCCTGGTCTACTTTCTCTCCAGGACCTTTCTGTGGAGAACCGCTGTGGAGAACCTTGTTCCCCGTTTGGAGCTGCGCCTCGTTTTGCCCGCTTTACACATTGCGCGTGGGTGAGTGGAACCAAACCCCTCTGGATTATTCTGATTGTGTGTCGTAGAAGAGACACTGAAGACTTCGTTTTGTTGCACTAACTCGGCTAAATTGTGTGTTGTGGGGAACACTGAGGACTGTCACTGTCAATTGGTTCTGGACCCAGCTAGGGAGGAGGGAACCACACTGCCTCTGTGTTTCGTTGGACTGTTTCTGATATCTCTCTCTCTCTCTCCGTTTTCCAGCTTGAGTGAAAGCTGGGAGTATCTGCAGAGCAGCTACAACGTCACATGCCAATTCCCCACCACTATCTGCTGGGAGTATCTGCAGAGCCGCTACAACGTCACATGCCAATTCCCCACCACTATCACCAGGAGGATTCTGCAGAGCGGCAGATGACTCTGCCGAAGGCAGTCTCCCCGTTTGTTTGATTATTGTACTTTATCCTTCTTTTGACTCTGTAAATAAATACGCCATAGCATTTGGCTAACTCTGAACTTCCTGTCTGTGCCGTTGCGTTTGAGGTCGGTTACAAACCATAACATCTTAGCTATTTCACATAGTTTGATTATTGTATATTGGATTATTGTATATTGGAGCTTGTCTTGTGTGTGTGTGTACTAGTACAAGTCTCTAGTCCTTCATCATGTTTACTTGTAATGTTGTATGTTATGATATATATATATATATATAAGTATTATTTTTGCATGGGCACAATGTAACATGTACGTTTTTTTGTGGACCCCAGGAAGAATAGCTTCTGTAATGCTGTAGCTAATTGGGGATCCTAATAAGCTAAACTAAAACTGTCCACTGAATGTTTGTGTGCACAGCTAAAACTAAAGAGACAAGCATTAACATGGAAATGAGAATGTTTCCAGCTCTTCTGTGCTCTGCCTCCCAGCAATACAATTGGATTTGAAACAGCAAAGTCTCTGCGTATGAATTCATCATTTCATTTCCAGCGCTTTTCATTTTTTAAGTGCTAATGGCGGAACACAAAAGGAGGCATTGTGGACAATTGATAGAGACATGTTACCTACTCAGCACTGTTGTTTGTTAGAACACAATCAAAGGGAGGATGGCGGCAGAAGTGAACAATGGAAATAAAGAACAGAGCTATTAGTCAACAGGAGTTATGAGATGACAACAGAAGGAGGTAGCACCGAATTTCCTTTCGTCTCATCTCGTATCAAAACAGTCAAGGTGCCTTTGATTTAGCACAAGTAGAACTTGTTAGGGATTAGAAGTCCTTGCCTACTCTGGGGTATGAAGTTCATGTCTGTTGTTGTGTAATAAAAGAGAAGCTTGGATGAAATGTCTTGTTTTAGCTGAACCTTTAACCTAGAGGGCTACAGTAGGAAACCTTGTGCAGTGAGCGAGTAAAAAAACAAATGGTGCTACTCACAAAGAAAGAGCTACTGTGAGTGACTCACACCATCACGTGTGAATGCAATTGGGCTCTTTGGATCCACAACAGCGGATGTGTAAACTACGACTTCATATCCCCACGTATCTGGATCTTTGCCAAACGCACATTTTCTTCCACGTTTGGGCCTTTCATCCACACATAAACAGTGTCTTCAGAAACATAAACGGAGATTTTCGTAAACGCATTTTAAAGTGAAGATTTTGCAAAATATCCGTTCAGTGAATCCGTGTAGCCACTGTAAACGCATAGTCTAGATAAACGATGACGCCACAGCTCACTATGCATGCTCAGACTGTTGTATCTATGGCAATAGGCGCCCGTAGCCTTGAAGCGCATGCAGGTAATAAGATGGACAGCGCCTGGTGCTGAAATGACAGACAGAAATAGCATGTAGTTTCCTCCCCCTCGATTCCTCAAATGTATATATTTTCTTTTATTGATCTCTGCCTCTTAAGCAGTACTGTATATTTGTATATCTTGTATATCATAAATGTCTGGATGTAACAGTACTGTATATATCTACAGTGCGACATATTCGGCCATCAGACGCTGCTTTAGTTCGGCCTACTGGACATTTTCTTTTACATAAGTAGATTTTTCGTTTTTGTTTATTTATTAAGTTAATATAAACCGTGTTTCGAACGTTTTTGAGGTTGTTAAATACACGCTTTTGATTTATTTAAGTGGCGAGTGATGTTTTTTTCGTCCGTTTATTTCTCGAGAGATACAATGTCAATGTTGAGACCTTGAGATCACAATATCGCGATTCGAAACAAAATAAGGCGAGGCATTATCACAAACTGTTGCAAAGATATTTAATGTTTTGCTAAACATGTCTAGTTTTGCGCCCGGCTTCAGTTAAAAGCCTAATTGCATTCTAAATTTAGTTAATAGATGCGCGACAGAAGAGGTCTGCACCTGATGCTCTCTGCTGTTGCGGATAGTTGAGGATGTTGGCATCCGTGTGAACAGTACAATGCAATTAATGAATGTCTTGTTGTAATTAGCAAGGTCAGATTAAGAATTCAGAGGCCTCTGGGCCAGACTCTTGTGGAGGCCCCCACACACACATACACATGCACGCACGCACAGTGGCGTTTTTATATGTAAAACATTGGTGGGGCAGCCACTAACCAAGGCTACATACCAGGCAAAGTACAGTAATAAAAATGACAGTAATCGTTGTTCGCAAATTTCGCACCACATATCAGGCATAGGCTACAGCAGGGGTTCCCAAACCTTTTCAGCTCGAGACCCAAAAGAGAAATTTGGTGTTTCCCCGGGACCCAAACTTACAAAAATACATCATGAATTGCCATAACATACAGTTATAAACTCCTGACAAAGAACACAACAAACCATGAATTTCAAATGTATATGAAATGTATTTATTTAATTATACAAGTACATCACAGCAATAATCAGACTGTAATGTAAAGTTGCTCACCACCTCATGACATATGTACATACAATTTTGTAACACTTTTAAATGAACAAACATGTTCTACTCTCCTTTCTATTTCTCACCCGTTTTTCAACTCTCCATTTCTTACCCCCTCCCTCAGTCCCTCAACCTTAAACCCCAACATTGAGGAACATTCTGATACATTTGTACTGACTTATTAAAAAATTCTACTGACCTGACATCATGCTAGAAGGGGTATAATATTTCATCTATGGCACAATGAAATCTAATGAAAGGTATGTGGCTGGTTGAAGTTGAAGTGCTATTCTGAGGTCATGCCGAGCATTTAGTCTGTTTCTGTATTTGTTTTTCAGGTATGCTAGAGTAGAACACCCAGATTCACATAAGTATGTGGTGCCAAACTCAATCAACACATCTACAGATTTTTCATAACTTTTTTTTTGTATTATTATTATTATTATTATTATTATTATTATTATTATTATTATTATTATTATTATTATTATTATTATTATTATTATTATTATTATTATTATTATTATTATTATTATTATTATTTTTTTTTTTTTTTTTTTTTTTTTTTTTTTTTTTTTACTTTTTATTGGCGACCCAATAAAAACGGGTCCGCTACCCATTTTGGGTCACGACCCAGAGTTTGGGAAACGCTGGCCTACAGGTAAGCCTGCATTGTTAGTCGTGAAAGTAAATGAATCTGTCCACGCTGAATTAAACCCTCTATTTTCCTCAGACTTTCCTTTTTTTGGATTTATCCATGGTTAGCTTACTGGGGGGTCGGAAACTCAAGATTAGCCACATGCAGACGGCAGGGAGAGGCACAGGGTGTGACGTACTGTATATTTTAGTTGATGAAATATTTTAGGTGACTACATATTTTAGTTGATGAAATATTTTTTCATTTCAGTGTCACAGTATGACATCGATCGCCAAAATAATAAAAATAATAATAATAATAATAATTATATATATATTTTTTTGGGAGGCCCCTCGTTTCTAGAGGCCCATGGGCCGCAGCCCAAACGGTCCGGTCGTTAATCCGGCCCTGGTAATTAGTATATATATAGTTTGTGATAAGGACTCGCCATATTTAGTTTCAGAGTCCGGAGATTGTGATCTCAACATTGACATTGTATCTCTCCATCGCCCAGTGCGCAGAAGTAAAGCATTGAATCGTAACATATCTAGATTGGTTGTTTCCTCTGGACTGCATCTAATCCTCCGCTATATCTATCTATTTGTCATCTATGTATGTCAATATAGCCAATGGAAATGCTAGGAATGGTCACGTGGGCTGGGTGAACCAATGGACAATTCCTATCGTTTCTCAATCGTCCTGACCGCTCGTACCACTATGGTATTTGAGATATCGCTTATCGCCACCTACTGGCCCGCATGCTTGTTGGAGCAATTTATATGCGTTTATGTGTTTGCGTCTGGTTCAGGTTTATTTTTTTGACACTGTCGTGTGGACGAGGATTTTTTTTTAAACGGAGCCTGAGAATATCCGTTTGGCAAAAGATCCAGATACGTGTGGACATGGCTCGGTCGCAGTCAACTAGCACCTACTAACGAGTCTGACCCTTTAGCTCAGCTGGTTAGGGCGGCCACCGTTGGATCCTATGGCCACAGGTTAAAATCCACTTGGTTACATCAGGGACCACTGTGTACAAAAAAAATTCATAATCCAAAAAGCGATAATAACATATATTCACTACATTGCAACTGCATGATTCTGAGCCTAACCTACATGAAAATAGCATACATTGGACACGACTGTGGAGCTGAGACCATTCTAATTTAGATACCTCAAAGGCCCTTTACAGGTAAGCTGCCTTGATATAAAGTCTATGCATTCCTCAATATTTATTTGCTCTAGCTTTAAAAGTGTTCACACTACAGAAATATAATAATGTCAGGACGGTCTTAGAGGGTTAAATAAAAATAAAAAACATTATATATCTGGACAGCTTTTGGTCACAAGAATATATTTCCATCTTGATGGTCTTCAAGTTCAAGTTACTTCAATGACCACACAACTGATGACCTTTGCGTTCAAGTTCAAGTTACTTCAATAACCACACAACTGATGACCTTCTAGTTCAAATTCAAGTTATTTCAATGACCACACAACTGATGACCTTTGCGTTCAAGTTCAAGTTACTTCAATGACCACACAACTGAGGACCTTCTAGTTCAAATTCAAGTTACTTCAATGACCACACAACTGAGGATTATGATGCTTTAAGTGCAGTTTAAACTGCAGTCGACTACAGACAGTCGATGCCGTGTTTGGTCTGCTCTTCTAAAACTGCACTTCTTTGGTAAACAAGGTTAAGACACAACAGAATATAATTGAACACAAAGTCAATACTTTGAATTTGTGAGGTTTCTAAAACTTAGAGTGGTCTAAAAGGCCTGTAAAAAGCCAAAACAAGCAGTATAAGGTTTTCAGCGTGATGACCCCTATGGTTTAGATTTATTTTGGGGGTGTACAAATAAACAAGCACCTAAATGAAATTAATAGATTGAGGCACTGTAATGAAGTACATCAATATGGAATTCACGTTGTGGTCCCAAGAGGCAAGGATTATTAATTATTGATAAGAAAGATTAATATCAGACATATAAAGGAGACAATCTTATAAATTCAGTAGGATAGTTTATTACAGCATGGATCGATCCAGTTAGTAGCTTCCAGTGTAGGGATGTCCGATATTATCGGCCTACCGATATTATCGGCCGATATCGGCATTAAAATGTGATATCGGTTTTCAAAAAAGAATTTTTTTTTTTTTTTTTTTTTTTTACATTTCTATAGAAATTATGTCCATTAAAATGTGATATTGGTTGATATCAGTATCGGAAATTAAGAGTTGGACAATATCGGTATATCGGTATCGGTAAAAAAGCCAATATCGAGCATCCCTATTCCAGTGTGGTACAATTGTTACAAGATAAAGAGAAAGAGAGGATAGAGTGGAGTGGGAAAGGAGAAGAGAGAAGAGGAGAGAGAGGAGGGGGTGGAGGAGAGGGCGCAGGAGCAGTTATGCCAGAGGACAGAGAGGCAAAGAGAGCGAGCAACAAGATGGCAGTTCCTTATAACTCCAGACAAAGAGTGTCATATTACTATAGATGTATTATGTAGCCTATGCATATGTAGATTCTGATTGGTGAAATCAATCATAAATATTGTGTTTTATATTTGATTGTCTCAAGGCCTTATGATATCCTCCAGAGTAGGCATTTGAACATACAATTGCTGATCACCACACACGTACTCCACCCCACGTGAACCCCTTTCAGACTGAACAATTAGGTGTCTCCTCTTTCCACCTCTTTCCCGCGCTTATGTGCCCATTGTTATGTACCATGACCTTGTTTGCTCCTGTGTCACTGGGCATGCAGGTGAGGGCTACTAATTAGCTAATTGCTGCTGATTGGTTACCTGCTGGCAGCTTAAAACCAGCCTGTCAGTCACACATGCAGGCTGTCTGTGGCTGGAGGGAGAGTTGTCATGTTCTTCTATCCTTTGTTCTTTAGTTGTATCGGTATTTCATGGTTAAAGTAGTCTTTTTGGGTTACACACAGGTTTTTGGTGTCGGTTTTAGAGATAGGTGCCTCTGAGCCAGGGTCGTAACAGTTGGGCGCTCGTCCGGGAGTGAATTTGGAAATACCCCTAGAATTTGTTTGGTGTTTTTTTTGTTTTGCATGGGGTGTCGTGGTGCTATGGTGTGGGTGGTGTTTGTTACATGTTGTGTAACGTGGGGGCTTGAGCCGTTCATCAAACAGGTGAGTATGCCCTTATTTGTTTGTAATTTTATGTGACTACTTAATGCTGTTAAAATATATAGTTTAGTGCACACCACATGTAGGTAGGGACATTATTTTCTGGTTGATTGTTAGCTTCCTGTGCACCACATACTCATGGGGCAGTCAGAGAAGTGATTAGTACCATCTACTGGTCTTGTACCATACCATGTACTTGACGGGTGGATGGTCAAATATGATCTTTGGCTGGTAGCAGGTGTGGTTGAAGAGGGTTAGGTCTACAGGGCATTCGTTTAAGGGTAGGTAGGATAGGGGGCCAGAAAACACAGGTAGTGTGGTAGGGCCTGATTTAGTGTTTTTTAGGGTAGACATGTGGTGGGCCGTTTTGACTGCAGTTTAGATGTAGAAGCGTAAGTAGTCATATCAGGTTAGAAGGGGCACCTGTTTGAATTTGTTTGTTGTATTTATTTTGTTTGTTTTGAGTGTTTGGATAGCCTACCTGTTAGCACCTGACATCCTGCACGTATGAGACATCTATTTATTTCAGGGTGGTTGTTTTTTTTATTTATTTTTGCAAATTAGAAAGGTGCGCTCAGTAGAGCACACATTTCCACCGCGTCTCCTTATGGTTATTAGTATTGGCATTAGCATTCTTTATGGTTCTTCAGTGGTTCTTCAGTGGTTCTGTAGTGTGTCTTCAGTGGTTCTTTAGTGGCTCTTTAGTGGTTCTTCAGTGGTTCTTCGTGGTTCTTCAGTGGTTCTTCAGTGGTTCTTTAGTGTTTCTTTAGTGGCTCTTTAGTGGTTCTTTAGTGGTTCTTTAGGTAGATTGTGTGTATGCTAGGGTGCGTTTGGCAGCTTTTTGGTGACTCTAAAGTGAGCAGGTTGTGTCGCTGGTGCAGTAAAGATGGCTTCCGTGAAGTATTTTGTTGATCACCCTTCTGATGAGTTGTTGGAAAAGTTTTCCAAGGAACAGCTTCTGGAGCCTGCTGTGCACTACAAGGTGGAGCTTACTGCCAATGAGAAGCGTTTGAAACCGACTGCCTTGGGTGCTTTGAGGGCTTTGCTCGTTAGGGAGCAGGTGCTTGCGGCGAGGGTGGAGGAGCCTCCTTTGTCTGACGCGTCTCCGCTACTATCTGGTGCAGAGGGTGAGTGGAGGATTAGAGAGTTGGAGTTTAAGGAAAGGCAACTACAGCAAGAGCGTGAGGAGAGGAGAGAGGAGCGTGAGCTTAAGGAGCGTGAGCTTAAGGGGAGAGAGAGGAGAGAGGAGCGTGAGCATGAGCGTGAGCTTAAGGAGCGTGAGTTTAAGGAGAAACAAATGTTGCTGGAGCACGAGCGTGCACAGAAGGAGCTTGAATATAAGCATGATGCCTTGCAGGCGGGTGCTCTGCCTTCAGAGTCGCGTTTCAGTTTTGATGTCGGCAAAAATATTAGGATGGTGCCTCCTTTTGTTGAAAAGGATGTGGAAAAGTATTTTCCCCTTTTTGAACGGGTGGCAACCACGTTGAAGTGGCCTGATACGGCCTGGACGCTGCTGCTGCAGTGTGTTCTTGTTTGTAAGGCACAAGAAGCCTATACTGCTCTGTCCCCTGAACAAAGTGCTGACTATGAGCTTGTTAAAGCTTCCATATTGAGGGCTTATGAGTTGGTCCCGAGGCCTATCGTCAGCGTTTTAGAGGCTATCGCAGGTCGGAGGGACAGTCGTATGTTGAATTTGGAAAAGAGAAGGAGAACCTGTTTGACAGGTGGTGCACCTCTCAGAAAGCAGAGTCAAGAGAGCAGCTTAGACAGTTGATTCTCCTAGAGGAATTTAAAAGATGTGTTCCTGATACCGTTTCCACTCATCTAAACGAGCGTAGGGTATCGAAGATAGGCGACGCTGCTGTCTTCGCTGATGAGTTTGTGTTGACACACAAGTCCGTTTTTTTGGAGGACTACCGTGTTGAGTCCAGGGATAGGCGTCCTGTTCAGGGGGGCCGTTTCCCAAAACCTGTGTCTGCTGGTCAGTTAACTTCACCTCCTAGGCGGGGTGGTTCTGCTGGTGCATTCCCAGAAGGGATTATGTTTCTACTGTAAAGAGCCTGGTCATATCGTTGCTGGGTGCCCGGTGCTTGAACAGAAAAATGTCAGAACGGTGGCTCTGGTAGAAACCATATGCAGAACACCTATGCCAACGTTAGAGGGTGATGAGGAAAGTATAAAACGTGTGGACAAAGATCTCGAGGGTTCCTCAAGATTTATGATGGATGGATTTGTTTCCCTGACTAATGCACTAGAGTCCAAACAGGCTATAACAATTTGGAGAGATACCGGTGCTTTTCAGTCCCTCATTCTGGAGGGGATTTTGCCGTTTTCAGAAAACTCTTCTTTGCATTCCGGTGTCATTGTTCGGGGCTTTGGAGGTGGATTTGTGGATGCACCTTTGCATGAGGTCACACTCAATTCTCCCTTAGTATCAGGCAATGTTGTTGTGGGGGTATGTTCTCACATTCCCATAAGAGGGGTGTCCTTCATTCTAGGGAATGATTTGGCTGGTGACAAAGTGTTGGCTACTCCAGTTGTAACTCCCATTCCTGTGGTTTCTAAGGTCCCTAATGAGCTGGCACAGAAACATCCAGGAGTGTTCCCTGTGTGTGCTGTGACACGGGCAATGTCAAAGGACAAAAGTGATGTTGTTGATACTTCAACTTGGGACATTACACTTAGTGACACATTCTTTGTTGAATTGAAAAGTGTACCTGTTGAGAATTTTGGAAAGCACACTGTGGATGTACCTCTGCATAATGATTATCTTGATTGTGCCTTTGTGTTAGGCCCGGTGGTGAAACCAGAGTTGACATGCGTGCCGGAGAGGCATGTGGCAGGAGATGATCTGGCAGCGCAGTGTCTCAAGGTCTTCCCAGCCTGTACGGTGGCTGAGGCCACAAACTAATTGGAGGATGAGTGTGGGAAGGATGTTATGAGAGATGCTGTTGATTCATGTGACACCGTTCTAGTTGAAGAGGCTACTAGGCCTGACTTAGGCTGCCAGCCTTCCCACAGTAGCTCTATTGTCCCTGATGTTTCACTTGTGGGCAGGGATGGTCCCAGTATGTCAGTTGATGATTCTGACATTGATTCACGTGTCCACACTGATTCTCTGCCATGCATTAGGTGTGATAGTCAACCTAGTTACCTGTGTCCTGTGGAGCAGGAGCCGCCTTCGCGACCTGGTCTGTTGAGTGGCAGCCATTTTGATCAGGACAATGTCATTTTGTGTGACGCCATTTTGGATGGTGTTCCAGACGCTCTTGTGACTGACGTATTGCCATGTTCCAGGGACGGTGGGGCTGTACCTGAGGCGGTACATCCTACTCTGGATGTTCACGGTTTGCAGTATCCTGAACTGCCAGTGCCAGGTGGGATGGATATGGGCGTGGTGGTGGTATCAGAGATCTGTGGTTTTTGTTTTTCTGTGTTCTGTCCTGTTGAGCGCAGTGAGATTAGTTCTCAAATTGATTTTGGTTTACAGTCTATTTTTGACAGGTCGGTATCGGTGGAGGGGCCTGTTGAAAGGGAGCTCATATATGATAAGGGCTTGGTTTGTCGACGGGGTCCTAAGTCTTACGCCTCAGGGGGGGAGGCGCCTGCCCCACTGCAGCCATGTACCGCAGTGGCGGAACCTTTTATGAGGTCTAGCTTGCCCGAGAGTCGGGACAGGGTTGTTTTTTGTTTTACACAGCATTGGCAAATGTTCCACAGTGGGGAGCATACGACACGGTTGGTGGTCGTGTTCGACAGGGGCCAGCCCGTTATCGCTGTTGTGGTAGTGGCCCTGACAACTAATGGGTCACAGTTGTTTTTTTTGGTTTATGGGTTTGATGTGTAGTGGTTGCCTCTTGGGCAACCAGTTTGGTGGGGGAGGTGTTATGTACCATGACCTTGTTTGCTCCTGTGTCACTGGGCATGCAGGTGAGGGCTACTAATTAGCTAATTGCTGCTGATTGGTTACCTGCTGGCAGCTTAAAACCAGCCTGTCAGTCACACATGCAGGCTGTCTGTGGCTGGAGGGAGAGTTGTCATATTCTTCTATCCTTTGTTCTTTAGTTGTATCGGTATTTCATGGTTAACGTAGTCTTTTTGGGTTACACACAGGTTTTTGGTGTCGGTTTTGGAGATAGGTTGCGTGCCTCTGAGCCAGGGTCGTAACACCCATCCCCCCACGTGAACCACACTTTCCAATACAAAATGTATCATATCTTCTCACTGACCCATTATGTAGCTTTATGTCTCCTCTTCCCACCTCTTTCTCTCGCTTATGTGCCCATCCCCCCACGTGAACCACACCTTCCAGACTAAACGTACACCTGTTCCACATTTCAAAGTAAACAATTAGGTGTTTGTTATGGGAACCTGTCTCTTTCCCAGGCTTATGTGCCCATCCCCCGACATGAACCACACTTTTCGTTACAAAATTATATGTATCATTATCTTCTCACAGACCCCCTATATATGGCATATTTGTGCATTGCTCTCATTTTACTCTGGACACAATGAGTAGGCACCCAATTTTTTGCCAGAGAGGCTCTTGACCTTTTGTTTCAACCTGATGGAGTGGGGATTGAAGTTGAACCAGAAATAGAGGAGGATGTCTCAGAAATAGAAGACAACATCAATCCCGATTTTGATCCAGACCATTATGAGACCAACCAAAAAATACAGAGCTAGGCCCACAGATGAGGGTTTGCCGCAGAACGTTAACAGGTTAAGGACTATTAGAGTTTATTCCTTGAGCTTGGGGAATCATAATGAAATGCAGATTTACCCTGTTCCGAGCAAACTTGGGGCACCTTAAGGACCAGCCAGTCACTAGAAAGGGTTCCATAGGCTCCAAAATAGAGCTAGGGGTAGACAATATAATCTGAACTATCCCTTTAATGCGTGGCAGACTCAACTGTCTAGTGACACATAACACATAATGTTTCTACGTCTTCTTATTACGATCAGAAAACATGCATTGTGTGCAGATTCCTAGGTGTGACAAAAATAAATGGAAAT
>NC_140166.1:91608610-91793610 GCF_963971535.1 Notolepis coatsorum
ACGCCCTCTCAATGAGAATCTGCGCTGCCAGGTGAAAAGAAGCGGTGATTGGCTGGACGTGTGTCGGAGGAAGCACGTGGTAGCCTCCACTCTCCCAAATGATCTGACTGTGGGGGGTAAAGCGCAGCGACCAGGAAGGGACTGGGAATTGGCATACGACTAACATTGGGATGGGAGAAAATCGGAGGAAAATGGAGGGGGAAAAAGACAAAAAAAAAAAAAAAAAAAGAAATAGCTACCTATCTCCGTCTCTCCTTGTCTCCTCCACCATTGGACTCACTACTACTCACCGCCATACGTAACAGCGCCATCTCCCCGGTCCCGGCAACCTCGCCATCATGAGGAAACCACCAAACTCCACGCTCCCACCCCCAAACACTCAAGCAGACAGACACAACATCGGTCAAATGAGAAGACATGCAGCACCGCGGACGGTCCGAGACGACACCGGGACCCCCGGGACGCCCCAAAACACCACAGAAACCGCAGCAAGCCCCCCACACAAGGAATCCCGAAAAATGCCAGCGAACCGAGCCCAACAAACTGCCGGAGCCCAACAATGAAAACCAACCAAAATCCATCAAAGCATGTGCAAGAGACCAGCACCCAACTCCAGGAATGGTCCGGGAAAGGCCCAGCCGAAGCCATAGGCTCCAACCAAACCCCCCCCCAGACCGAACACCAGTCTCCCACATGCGCCCTGATGGACCCCGGCCATTCCCCACCACTGAACTCCCCCGACCCACTGACACCCCAGGGAACCCCCGCATGAAGAACCCACCACCACAACCCCCACAGCACCCCAAAGCGTCCCAAAAATCCCAGTGTCATTCCAGACCACCCACAATGCCACACGCCCCCACATCCAGAATTGTCGCCCCCCCCCCCCCCCCCCCCCGGCATGGCCACAGGCCATCTTTAAAAGATTAAAAAACTCTTATTAGAGAGTGACCTTACATTTAACAGTGCCATATTGACATTTCATGTCCGACTTTGTTAGGGTTTCAGGTTTTATTAAATGCGATTGCAACCGACATTTACTCTTTAATTACTTATTCTCTGATTAATAGATGAATAGATGGGATGACATTAAAAGGAGGTAGTTCTTCGGTGCAGAGAGCATGGTGTATCAGTGAATTTGTGATATGTGTGGGAGTTAATGAAGAATTGTTGTCTTGTGCTGGTGACAGTCGTCCAAGCCTGAGATGGGAGGGTTGATTGGTGTAATTATATATAATTGTAGGGACAGGTTCAGTTCTACAACTATGAATTAGTTTAACAACTAGGAGAACCGGCATGTTTTGCTAATTCCAGCAATTGGATGATAAAAGCAGTAAGAAGAATCTACTTGGGCTAAGCTGTCAGTACTTCTGTCATACATACAATGTTAGTCGGCATCAACAATAAACGTCACCGACACAGTGAAAGAAATGAAGATGTCCCCACATGCTTTAGTTCCGTCAAGCAAACGCTAGCAAACTGAAGAGAACCTGTGTTTTTGTCAACGGCCGCGCTCACTCGTCCACCTCCGTCACATCGCTCTGTCTCTCTGTTGCAAAACCTCCCCCATCACTTCAACACACCCTATCGCTCTCCACCATAAATCCTCTTAGTAGAAACCCCTCCCCTCTTCACCACGTCTCACTCAGGAGGGAAAAAAAGAAGAAAAAGAAACGCCATTAACCAATCTCTCCCGTCACACCTATCGAAACGTCTCGCTGGTCCGTCTGCCCAGCAAATAAGTTGTCAGGCGTGGGCGAGATGCCCTTGTATGAGGAGTCATATTTATGTAAGAACAGCGTCTGCTTCCAATTTCACGCAGGCGTGACATCACTCACCCCGCCGTGCTCCTGCTCCAGGAAATCCATGTATTTCCCCCTCCTGTGACGGCGAATGGCTTCTCCTCTTCCACCTCCTTCAGTCTTATTGCCGGCGCCGCTGATGGATCAGGTCTGCGTTCCTGACAATTGCATTTCCCATACGGATGGATCAATGGTGGCTTATGCATTGCTTATCGGCCAAAGACTATGAATATTTGATGCCGCAATATTGTTTGGGACATAAATCTGGAATAATATACACTCCAGATTCACACCTCAGCGCTTTTATTTACAGGAGATGGTTTCTGAGTTCACAAGGAGCCAGGGAGGGAGAGGCTTGTGCGGTTGGTCCTTCAGGTTCTATTACTTAGTCGGCTTGTTGGATTAAATAACCTCTGCGTTGGCTCCCTCGGCCAATAGGAGGAGGATTGGGTTGATGTGGTTGAACGCCACACACATAGAGAGATGCAGGAGGTAGAGGCGGAGCCACGTTTCCTGCTATCCTGTCCAAAATATCAGATCATTAGAACAGAATATTTGCCCACATTTTATTAAATAATCCCACATTTTTGCTTGAACCCTCAAGAACAAAAGCTATATTTGTTCTTGGAGAACATGAACAATCCTTACCTCTAGTGGCAACGTGTGTGTTAGAATGTTACAATCTCAGAGAGAAGAACCAGCTCTGAATTCATATGTCTGCCTTAATTATATTCTATGGATTCATTTATTTTATTCTTTGATTGTTGTTTGATGTTTATTGTGTTTATTATATTGCTTTGGCAAAGGTATTCCTGTCATGCCAATAAAGCTTTTAATTTGAATTTGCGAGCGAGGATGGCTCGCTCCAGTGCTTTCTAAACACCACAGTACATCCCTGGACCTCACAGAGACTCACCCAGGGGCCAATATTAAATGATTGCCGCGCTTTTGCACTGTCCCTCCCTACAGTATTGGGTTGGTGTCTGCGTTTGCCATTATCTCTGATTCTGTATTCGAATATTGATGTGCTGCTTTATTGGTTAAGACGTGTAAAGCCATCTCTACGGATAATTCAGTCATTTTAGCAATTTGACAAGTTCTCAAACACATGGCCGCCGGTACTTAAATAGCCATATTGTCTGATTTAGCTCTATTATGACAGGTGTGTGTCGCCGAGCTCCACGATGACAGGTGTGTTGCAGAGGGCTTGTACAGGATGCGTCTGGTTTGTCACCTTCATGCCTAATTAACTCCTGTATCATGCATGGAATATCTGACAAGCCACACTGCTGTTGAGAGACAGGTGGCGGAATCGCTGGATGGAAGCCTCTATTCAATAAATAGTCTATTCAGCTTTAAAGATCCACTCCCTTCAAAAATATGTTTTTATTATAGTCAACTCCACATTGAGAGGGAGAGAGCAAATTTTATTAAAAAGGAAATCTCCTCCCATCTGAATGTTCTCGTGATGTTTTCCGCGGGTGTGTTTGAGTGTTTGCTGTGATGTCATCATTGGGGAGTAAGGTTACACACGTTAAATTACATTCATGTATTGATTAGATCATGATGGATTCAGTTGGAGCCTGTCTATTTGCTTTGTCTAATTGCAGTGTGTTTGTTATATGTGTTATTTTCTTATTTTTTTCAGGGTTTTATCAATAAGATAAGATAAGATATTCCTTTATTGATCCCCTTGGGGAAATTCAGGCATCATAGCAGCATGGGGGGGAGGGGTACAGGTAGTAAAACAACACAGTATACAGGTAGTAAAAGACAACACAGGCAGTGTAAACAATTTGATCAATATGGTCAATATAATTTACTATCTGACTAGCTGAGGAATATTCACATTATTCACAGTGTCACATGAGGTGCAGTATGCATGAGGTAGTGTTATAATTTACTATCTACTGAGTATACATTAATCAAAGTACCAGGGTAGTCTACTTTGTCCCCCTTGGGTTCCTATAAGTCCCAGGTCAATGTCTGGTAGCAGTCGCTGTCGCTGCCCCCTGTTGTGGGGCCTGGAGGCTGCTAGTCGCTGCCCACTGTTGTGGAGCCTGATGGCCGCTGGTATGAAGGACTGTCCGAGGCGGTTAGTTGAGTGTCGGGGGGGGATGAGTCTGTGGCTGAACGAGCTTCTCATCTTGACTAGCTCGTCGTAGAGGGGGTGGTAGGGGTTCTCCATGATGGCATCCAGCTTCCTTATCATCCCCCTCTCTACCATCACCTCAAGTCTAGGTAGCTCGACTCCCACCACGGAGCTAGCCTTCCTCACCAGCTTGTTGAGCTTGTTGGTGTCCCTTGAGTTGATGTAGCCTCCCCAGCATGCCACAGCATAGAAGAGGATGCTGGCCACAACAGACTGGTAAAAAGACTGCAGCAGTTTGTTGCACACATTGAAGGACCTGAGTCTCCTCAGGAAGAACAGCCTGCTCTGTCCCTTCCTGTAGAGGGCCTCTGTGTTGTCCGACCAGTCCAGTTTATTGTTCAGGTGTACCCCAAGGAACTTGTATGAGTCCACCATCTCCACATCCACCCCTCGGATGGAGATGGGAATCGGGGGGGGCCTCTTCTTGCCCCTCCGGAAGTCCACCACCAGCTCCTTGGTCTTACTGGTGTTGAGTTGGAGGTGGTTGCTGTCGCTCCACCCCACGAAGCTCTCCACCAGGGCTCTGTACTCCTCCTCATCATCGTCGGTGATGTAGCTTACGATGGAGGAGTCGTCTGAGAACTTCTGCAGGTGGCACCCGCTGGAGTTGCGGCAGAAGTCTGAGGTGTAGAGGGTGAAGAGGAAGGGTGACAGCACAGTTCCCTGGGGGGCGCCGGTGTTGCTCACCAGTACGTCAGACTGACTGTCCTTTAGTCTGACGTACTGTGGCCTCTCAGTGAGGTAGTCCTTGATCCAGGCCACCAAGCCGTGCTCCAGCTGCATCGCAGAGAGCTTCTCCGCTAGCAGTGACGGCTGGATGGTGTTGAAGGCGCTGGAGAAATCAAAGAACATAATCCTCACTGAGCTGCGCGGCTTCTCCAGGTGCGTGTACGCTCTGTGGAGCATGTAGATGATGGCATCCTCCACCCCGATGTTTGCCTGGTATGCAAACTGCAGGGGGTCGAGGGAGTCACGCACCAGGGGCTTGAGGTGTTGCAGGACCAGTCTCTCAAACGTCTTCATGACGTGTGACGTCAGAATGACTGGCCTGTAGTCGTTGGGGGTGCTGGGACGTCCCTTCTTGGGCACCGGGACAATGCAGGAGGTCTTCCAGAGCTGGGGCACCCTCTCCAGCCTCAGGGAGAGGTTGAAAAGATGCTGGAGCGGTGCTGCCAGCTGCTCTGCACATACCAATATATTGTGATGAGTGTGAATGTATATTTGTGTGTTGTCACCATGTACATTATTGGACCCAGAACAAACAAACGTCCCTAAAATCTGCATGTCTGATGTCTTTTTCAAACCTATCGTGCCAATGTGTCAACTTGACTCCTTTAGCTGTATACACGGAAAGCTGAGCATGAACAGAAGGCTACATGTCTTGAAGGAATATAAGCTGTCGACTAGGAATCCCTGGTAAATATCAGAGGGTGCTTTTTGCAAATATTTATAGATCCCTGGATCCTCAATGAGGGTAAAGGTGTTTGATATGAGATGCTGCTAAATCATTACCATTCAGTCATTTCCTGAACAATTTGGTGGGGAAAAAAACATATTTATACAAATTGTTATTCAATATACAATATTTTCATGTTTTCAAATATGTCTGGAGCAGATCTTTAAATCCAAGCTTCTTTTAAAATGTCTTTCCCCACGATAAGACATGAAGCAGGCCTATTCAATCTAAGAAATGGTGTGTTGCTTTACATTTTAGACAAATATTTGGAGCATCCTATGGATAGTTATGCATACAAATTTGTATCTGCTATTTGGTAACAGTGTGGCACTTTCCTCACAGAATAGGCTTTCCTACCACCCACTGGGTTGAATAATTGTGTCTCTGGGCCGCTGCTTCCTTGGAAAATAATTTGAAAATAATGTTTCCCCATGTCTTCAGAAAGACTAGTCCCAATACCCCTGCTTGATCCTCCAACTGGTCCTCCAACTGACCCTCCAACTGGTCCTCCAACTGGTCCTCCAACTGGCCCTTCAACTGGCCCTTCAACTGGTCCTCCAACTGGCCCTTCAGCTGGCCCTCCGAACATAGTGTTTTCAGATGCTGACACGAAACGGAGGGGTAGAAGGGAGGAAGTAAAGGACTTACATTTCAGATTTTTTACAGTATGTAATTATATGTATATTTTATATGAACAGTATGTAGCAACAGAGTAATAGGCCAAACTCATTCCTGTATTCAGCAGCAGTACTATGGAATAGCCTACAAATGGAGTCCATAAGCCCCTTCTCCACTTTTAAATCATCTATAAAGAGGTGGATCATGAGTAGCAGAAGCTGGGAGTAGATAACAAAGGGATTATATTATGTGTCTTTCCTTTTGTTCTTTTGTTGTTTGTAAAATGTATTACTACTGTATTTATGTATGTATTAATAGTATTGAATAGTTTATCAATTGATTGTAAGTTGTCTGCAATATGTTGTTATCCCCTCCCCCTCCCTGGCATGTAGCTGCAGAGTCTGATCATGGTATTCTATAGATACCACACATCCTGACACACATACACTACAAACACCCTCGTCCACACACCAGTACATGACTCCACGGACACCAATGATGAAGGATCGCAGGCGCCAGGGTGGCGCACCACGTAGCTGCGCTGCAGTGCAACACGGACGTCCCGGGTTCGACTCCCGGACCCTGAGACCTTTGCCGCATGTCTTCCCCCCATGTCTTCTCCCAACCTTCCTCTCTATCAGGCCTGTCTGAAATAAAGCAGTAAAATGCCAAAAAATGGTGATATGTATATTTTGTATGTACAGTATGTAATAATAATAATAATTAATTTAATTTATATAGCGCTTCTCAATGACCCGAAGTCGCTGACAATAGTCGGGAGCAAAGTAAAAACAAAGAATATGTATATTTTGTACGTATGTAGTGATATGTATATTTTCTATGTAGAGATATGTATATTTTCTATGTATGTAGGGATATGTATATTTTGTACATACAGTATGTAGTATGTAGAGTGTTCCTTCCCAGAGACAGTCGCATTTCTCTCCTCTCCCCAGGCTCCTCAAGGCCGTTCCTACCGCCGCCTCTACTGCTCCATGGAGCCCGACGCTGCTATGCTCTGATTCGTGCCGGTTGCCGGACTATACTCAAATCAACTCTAAATGGATCTAATCAGTGGATTGCATATTTTCTTCAAGAAGCAGAATAAGGCTAACCCTCTCTGCCTATTGGGACATCATAATCGGGCTACCAACTTGAAGACGTGGTCATTTTTGGATTATCGAAGCTTTTGGACTGCAATAAGAAGATTTTGGATCTGTTTACCGAGCACAGGATCTACCAAAATGAACTGATAAGACACTTGGACACTTGGACTAATAATGCATTCAGTCATTTGGACGGAGTTGTTAAAACTCACTCCACTCAAATCAATAGAGTTATATTTCACTCTATTCAAATCAAATTTAAAGTGACGTGGCTGGGATAAATGTGCCAGTCAGTCAGCCAAAACAAATTCTTGGACCAAGGTCGAAACAGGGAGCTGCTGGAGTCGAAGGCCTTCTAGGAGATAAGAGTGGCAAGCGGATTCCCCACCCCCAGCCCCCTCCCCCCCACCCCCCCTCCTACGTGTATGGACCAGCGCCTCATGATGGCAGCTAACTCGTATGCGTGCTGGAGGGGGAGCCAAGGCTGTCTCGTCAACCCCCAATCTCGTTGTGACAACTGTAACAATGACAATAAAGATCTATTATTCTATTATTCTAGTGATATGTATATTTTGTATGTACAGTATGTAGTGATACATACTGTATATTTTGAACATACAGTATGTAGTGATACGTATATTTTGTACGTATGTAGTGATATGTATATTTTGTATGTATGTAGTGATATGTATATTTTCTATGTATGTAGTGATATGTATATTTTCTATGTATGTAGTGATATGTATATTTGCTATGTATGTAGTGATATGTATATTTTCTATGTATGTAGGGATACGGTGGACACATTGGGTCTCATTTCCAAAATGTTCCAAAGAGTTCTCTTGGAAGATTTATCTTGGAACCGACTATGACAGAATCAATGACAAGTTCACTCTGAGTCCCCAACGGCTCAAACGGTTGCACCTGTGACATCTGCTTGGGGAATGACACCATGTCTTAAACTCGAACATGCGTTCCCGTCTAGGTCATTTGCAGTGTTGGGCAGTAGCTAGCTACAAGTAGCGACGCTACATAGCTTAACTACAATTCTCAGTAGCGTGATGGTAGCGTCGCTACTTTTGAACCAAGTAGCGTTCTCTGTAGTGCAGCTATTTTTAGAACGAAGTAGTGACGTAGCGTGAGGAAACGCTACACGCTACTATCCGGAGAAACAGACATAAAGATTTGTGGGAAAAAAAACTCCCTGCAGAAAACCCACTATGATTGGTTGGTTGGTTTAGATATGAGTATGACAACTCACGATTGGGTAAGGTTAGGCCAAAACATTACGGGTAGGCCAATCAGAGGCAGGATAGGGTGGGACTCCAGCTCCGCAAATCAGGAAGTGCAAATCAAAACAGACCACTGAATGAATGAATGCAATTTAACAGATTACATGAACTAGTCCGCGCGAAATGGCAGAGGGATTTGATGTTTCCAGGGCTAATGGCATTGATGAAGATGATGATGTCAATAACAACAATGCCTCTCCATGGCCCTATCTGGAAAAATGTATGAGTTTGACTGAAAAAACGCCTAAAACATAATGTTTAGGTGTTTATTGTGTCAGCCAAAAACGAAGCTGCTCTCTCTCAACTTCCCACACATCCAGCACTAACTTGAGAACACATATTCAGGTGAGCTGATGAAAACCTTTACATAAACATTGTCAACTGTTCCCAAACAGCACACAAGTCAGTGCACTTTTTGTCAACAGCAGCTGCTATCATGTTTCACTGTAGGCAGAAAATGAACAATATTATGGGGGTGGAGGAAAAGAAAAAACAAACTAACATTAAATATACACTAAGAGGGAAAATATCACGCAGTGGTTCTCAACCTGTGGGTCAGGACCCCCAGGGGGGGTCCCCACATGATTTTGGGGCCATGGAATGTTTTGTGAGTTACATATTTAAATACATTTGGTCATTTAGCTGACGCTTTCATTCAAAGCAACTTACAAATTGTGTACAACAAGTCAGCAGGAGTGGTACATGTCTAGCAGGCTAGCAGCCAAGGATAAGTAGTATTGTTTGTCTAGCAGTGTCAAGCTTGAGTGTTATACTCTGAGTACATAGTAGTATAGACATATAAGCATAGTTGGAGGGCTTGTTTCAGTTTTATAATAAACAATCAAACTGAACTTTTTTTTTGCCTGCCTATTTGTTTGGTGGAAACCTGATCATGAAAAAAAAAAAAAAAAAAGTAGTGCAGATGTAGTTAGCTATTTTTGCCATGTTCTTGTAGTGTAGCTTGCTACATTTCTCTGGGGATAGCTTCCATTGTAGTTGAGCTATATTTAATCGAGAGTAACTTGTAGTGTAGCTTACTACATTTTCCAAGTAGCTTGCCCATCACTGGTCATTTGCATACAAAACAACGCCTCCAGAGCTCCTTATAAGGCAACTAGTGACGCAGCCGCGTGAAAATTGAAAGGCGGAAGTGCCTTGCGAGTCTTGCGAGTTGCAACGCATCAAAATTAGATTAGATTAATGTATTTGCATCATATATAGTACAGCTCGTGGTACACCTGCCGCAGCGCGCGCGCGCGCACACACACACACACACGTGCGCGCAGTACTGTATATGAATGAATGAATGAATGAATGAAAACTTTATTTAACAGATTGCAGAATGGGTACAATACAGTACGGCTCAATACACACAATTGTTAAGGGGATGCAGACCAGAGAAAGACGTTTGTCTTGTTTACATAATATATATATTATATATATAGTATCTACTAAATCCTAATGAAACAAGTAACTAGAATATATTAAGCCTATATTCATTAGACACGTAGGCCATACTGGCGCACACAAGACTTGTTATGGAATATTAATGCAGTCTATTTCCACCGATTAGCTTTAGTTCTTATTTATTTATTTATTTATTTATCCACTGTCATTTCATTGTTGGTGTATAGGCTATATAGTGTATTTCAATATAAGTTTAATTGATTAATGATATATTCGAAGGAATGCAGGTTTATATCAAACAAAGGTCTGTCCCATTGTATACCATTAAAACAGATAGGTAACAAATAAGAAATACAAATTCCACAGAAGGCATTAAATAATTATTATTTTCAATCATTTCACAATAATTGCATAATTGTATTTGAATATCTGAGTAATTATACATTTGTCCAAAATAGCTGGTTCAGATATGGTTAATCCAGCTGCCCTGTGATCAGATGAATCCATATTATAAATGTTTCCGACATCAAATGCGTAATTTCTTATCGTACAAATATTGTCATATTTATTTTAATTATGATTAAGTAATTAATTCCAAGGAGGCCTGTAGCGTTGACATGAAGGAATCACTATGAGAACACAGTCTGTCAAGTTAATAACATTTTCAATTAGTCAATCAATCATAAGTGTGCTCCTCAGCACTCTTAAATCTGCTCTCAGCCACGCTCAAATCTGATCTCAGGAAATGTTGGGGAATCGCGCTACCGGCCCTAATATGTCTTAAATGGGCAGAAATCTGCCTAAGAGGAAATTTTTGGTCCTAAATCCGTTCGGGAATGAGACCCATTGTGTCGGGGAGAGCCGTCTGGCTACAGAGAACTAAGTGGTGTTTCATTTGCAGACGTTACCAGAGAGAATCTGGAGAGAATCGTGTTGCCTTTTTCTCTCCAGACGCACACCGTTTCAAAAACCTTTCAGAAATATTTCAGTTCGGGGCGGCTGATTGGCGCAGTGGGCAAGGCGCTCGCCACTAACGCAGGAGACGCTGAGTTCGAGCCCAGCTCTCGGCGATGCTACCGGCTGGCCGGTCGTTCAAGTAGGGTGGGAAAGCCGGTGGGTGGGGATTGGACGTTGTGGACAGTGACTCCTACAGGTCGGTTTGGTGACGCCGGCGGAAGCAGGAAGTAGCGGGGGCAGCGTGAGCCTCCCACGCAGGGGCGTAGCTGGGGGGGGGGGGGTAGCTTAGGATGATTCCAAGGGCCCAGCACTGGGGGGGGGCCCAGAATTTTTTTTTTTTTATTTCTTTTTGTAGACATCACTGAGGTGTATTTATTGATGCTCTCATTGATACTATGTTTGTTTCTGAAGTGTGTGTGTGTGTGTGTGTGTGTGTGTGTGTGTGTGTGTGTGTGTGTGTGTGTGTGTGTGTGTGTGTGTGTGTGTGTGTGTGTGTGTGTGTGTGTGTGTTTGTGTGTGTGTGTGTGTGTGTGTGTGTGTGTGTGTGTGTGTGTGTGTGTGTGTGTGTGTGTGTGTGTGTGTGTGTGTGTGTGTGTGTGTGTGTGTGTGTGTGTGTGAGATATATAGAGAGAGAGGGGGGGCTTTGGTAGACTATTGCATTGGTCCATTCATTGAAGATGAACGCAATGCGACATCCTTTACTAGGCTCACCCACCAACAGTGCAGGTGCTGAACTGTTGATCCGAATGTATAGGTAAAAACCATATTATGCGTTTCCATCAATAAATAAATGGCCAACATTCACTGGGGGCCTACAGATACATTCTTTCATGGGGCCCACAATCTACAGCTACGCCCCTGCTCCCACGCGTTACTCCTTGCCACTGAGAGTTCGAGCTGCTGCGGTGAAAAGATGCGACAGGCTGCCTCCTCGTGTACCGGAGGGGACACGTGATGCAAGGCTTCTGTCCTCACTACAACCGACCAGTGGGAGGCATAGTCTAGCAACGTTCAAGACAGGAGAGGGAATAATTGGATAATACGAAATTGGGATGGGAGAAAAATAGAAAAATGGGGAGAAAAAGTGGATAAAAAAAGAAAAAAATATTTCAGTTCAAATAAAAAATGAATTGTAGGCAATAAGCATACAACACTTTGGTTGCCGGAAGACGTTTTTAGGTGTCCTTCCCCGCCATGCTCAAGTTGCCGAAGACGCCGTAACTCGTCTTTGATATCAATATTTCTAAAATCTGTGATCGAAATCATATTTTCTTTCCGGAGCCCTGAGATGTACTGGTGAGCTCCCATCAACTGTTTAACGGTTCGAGAGCACCATCTGGTGGCCGATCGGCAGATCGGCCAAAAGGGAGGGGCTCGCCAAACAGGAAGTGCTCATCCTATGTGCTCCGGGCACTCGCGATCGGTAGCCGGACTCCATCTCAACACACTGGATGATCAATCGCTCGCCCTAACTCAATAAACAACGTTATTTGGACATATATAGTAGTATACAACCTGGAAATGGTTCTTCAGGATAAACATCCCATAATCGAAAACGGTCTACACCACGCTGATCGTCCAACGGCGCGAGGAAGATACGGTAAGATTCAGCGTTATTTTTGAACGTGTTCGATATAAACTGCTCTGATGAACATATGACCCACACTAGATGAATGATATAACGCTGCCCACGGAATTATAAACGATCCCCCGCTCATCCGGTCATCATCAGATGATACGTAGAAACTTCTAGAAGTACGTCCAATTGAAATGTTTTATATCGCGCCGATTGCCATCAAACTGTATTTCATCATCAATATAATGCATTTGGGGCTATACAGTAGATCACGTTCTGGAGAAAGCTGCAGAAAGAGATGAAAACATACTTATACATTAGACCATATTTTACTATGAATATGTGAATGAAAAAGTTTAACGTTGCTACACAATGAACAATACATATAGGACTTTGAATGGGCCATAATAATGGCAATTTAGCAATAGAATTTAAAAAGTTATAGCCCTGCAAAGAAGGGGTACTTATCCATAGACAAATAGAGCTGGCAACCTATGGTATATCATGAATTTAGCCTTAGGCAATAAAAGTGTTAACGTAATTTCAAAATACACTGGAAATAAAGTGCTGTTTGATACATACAATAAATATGTAGGACTGATGACATAACGAGTATCATCTCATTCCCTAGGTAAATATTTAAACCCCTACCCCTTTTAGCTCCATTCTGAAGGGCCACTATCCAGTTGAGAGCACTCCAAAACCAGGGGTAGGGCCAAGGGAAGGGAATTGGGATTCCAAAGAGGGGTGGTGAGAGAGAGAGAGAGAGAGAGAGAGAGAGAGAGAGAGAGAGAGAGAGAGAGAGAGAGAGAGAGAGAGAGAGAGAGAGAGAGAGAGAGAGAGAATGACTTGCTAAAATAATCAGGCCGACCCCTATCGTCAACAGCAGCGGAGCGCCCAAGGATCCGTGTCACATGACATTTTATCCCTGCTAACCCAACAGAGTTCAAATAACAAACTAACCTCTGAAGCAATAATGAGCGACGGCGTTTACATCTGAATGCTCCAGAACACTCATTAGACCCTGTCTATGCACGTAAAGCAGGGAGGTGTCGCTCGCCTTTTATCAGAGGAGGCCATGCCGACAGGTCACTGAGGAGTAACTTAGCTCCACTATCGCTTTGATGCCGTTTTTTGTCAGTTTCCCTTTTCATCTCACCCCCCCCTTCCCCCCGTGTGCGCGCCTCACCCCCACTTTGCCTGAGAACATAAATAGTTGTGTCTATCAAAGAGGCACAGTATGACACGCGGCCGTCCACTGGGACGTCGCGGAGAGCAAGCTGTGTCGTGGCGCGGGGGAGAGAGAGAGAGAGAGGAAGGTGCAGCTACTTTTATGGCGCTGGTTGTAAAGCATGTCTGAGTGGGGAGAAACATTAGCTCTATGGGAAGTAAAATGCAGACAGTGCTAATGAACTGAACTCTCATCCCCTCTCTCCCTCTCTCTCTCATCATCTTTATCTATCTCTCTCATCCCCCCCTCTTTCTCGCTCTTGCTCTCCCTCTCTTTTTCTCTCTCTATCTCACTCCCTCTATCTCCTGTTCTCTCTCTCATCCCCTCTCTCTCTTTCTTTCATCCTTTCTCTCTCTCCCTCTCTTTCTCTCTCTCATCCTCTCTCTCCCCTCCTCTCTTTCTTTCTGTCCCCATCTCTCTTTTCATCTCTCTCTCAAATAAAACATTTCTTTATTGGCATGAAATGTCATAGTTCTTATTACCAAAGGTTAGTACTGTATACAAGTATCAACTTATAATACCAGTATACTAATAATAATAATAGTCAAATAAGAAAAAGTGTCTTTCAAACAATTACAATTATTCAAATATAATTTTGCATAAACATGATAATAGTAGTACTTAATACAATTCAAGAAATTAGTCCTTAAAACAATTACCATTTCAAAATATAATATATATATATATTTTTTTTTACAAATCATTCAGTCGCATTCAACGTCATTAAACAAAAAATCAATCAAATTGCATGATTATTTGTGCAACTGAATGACTGAATGTCCATTTTCCTTTTTTACGTAGCAGGGAGATAGTACGGATAATCCAATCTGAAGTGCCTCTGGAAATATGATTAATGATTTTATCAATTGTTTTATTCCCCCCTCCTGTAACTTCACTTGAAGTCCAATGTACCGATAGGCGATTTAATTCATTTCTCCCTCCAGTTCCTCCTCCTAGTTCAAACAAGAGATACGATCCATGCTGTGAATTGTAAAAGCTCATTAGACAAAACTAGGTCCCCCACCTCCTGCATGAGTACAAGCAGAGCCACCTGCACGGAATCCAAATGGAATTAAACCGACGGAGACGCTTATATTCATTTTTAAAACGTAATCAAACTTATTCATCACCTTTTTATCTACGCTTTCTCGGATGAGAAATATTTAAATCTTTTATTCAGATATTATACTGAGGTCATCGTTGAGAGCAGTGGATCTCTTCATCTCCCTCTTTTCCCGTACGGTGTTGTAACAATGGTTTTAATGCTAACTTTGTGAGAGTAATGAACTCTGGTTTAACACTTTGATTACGACTGGTGAACATGGTAAAACCCTGTTAAATGCCACCACGACTTCAATGATAGCGTTGTGAACGCATATTTTCTCTCTTAAATTATGGCTATGTGTCTAATCTGCCTGTCGTTTATCAATGACTTGTTTGCAGTCAACATTGTCGAAACGGATTTTTTTTTATCTGTTAATTTTAGTTTTATAGCATTTTGAAAAGCCCTCGTTTTCAAGGAAAATATAAAGATTCCGTGATAAAAGGCATTTACTGGAATATTCTAGAATATACAAAAACGTTGTAATTTTTCGGCCTATTTATGAATTGTTTTCAAATAAACGCTAGATTATCGATAGTATGTGTACTTATGCACGCTATAGAGGCGGGCTGAAAAATATATTCTCTCATTTCCTCATCAGCGATCACAGCCACACACACACACGCATAGGGAAAAAGCTTATATCTCCGTGAAAACATGTCTGGTTATCCTAAGACTGGTCAAATAGATTCCTTACCTGAGATCAGATGTTATCCAAAAAGATTATTCCAATTCCTGATCGCCATTCCAAATATCGATCACGCTTATTGATTACAGTGTTGAGTCCTGTAAATACATAATCCACGCATTTTCCGGGCCGGTGAGCACAATCGATCCTTCAGATGCCTTGAGGGAAAAATTAAATGAGGAAACTAACCACCCCCCCTGCATCAGTCTGAACTGATGGGGTGCAGTTACACAGGGAGAGACGATAGGGGGCGGTATCTTCCCAATTGAGCTCAGAGAGACTCTGCAGCACTAACCCAAGGCTCGATTGATGAAATATGAATTCAAATCGCCAATAAAAAAAATACGGCAAACAAACAATATATGTTGTTGGCGGGCACTCAACTGGCGGCATGAACTAACGACATATAGTGTTGGTGGCATCCAAAGTGTTAACCTGTTAATCTGTAGACCGTTTTCGCCTAAAGGTACATGCCTAAGTAAATGGAAGTTTGCTCCACTTCTGCAAGGTCAATTTGCATGTTCTTGGTATCTAGGAACATCTATGGACCTGGGGGTATGTATTTCCAGTGTCAGAAATATTGTGTCTGTTACTAGGCTGAGTAAATTGTAATGAATAAATTAATTATTATTAATTATGATTTATGATTTTGATGATGATGATCAAAAATTTAAAAGAAATCTGAAAAATGAACCGCAGGAAGATGATTAAACAGAAAGATGTGTAGATACAGTAATTAATGATAATCGACTTTAATTATAAATTCAACTTGACCTATGATTATGGCCAAATCATACATCTATGAATAGGGAAAATGCTCCTCTTTCCTGGATTTAGTAATTTCTTGCGGTTTTTACGATAATTAGCATTTTCCGATAAATTTGTATTTCCGATAAAACATATAAAACATCGGTAAAAATGAAAATATACACTTTGACTACTGTTTTTGATATGGTTATGGTATTTACTCTTGGCTACAATTTTTTTTTTGAAAAACATTAACCTCTTAACATCCAAGGGCCCACATGTGGACGATTCTTTGCCGACCTCTAGTGGCTTGGGTGTGCATTTATTTTAATACAATATATAGAATTAAAGCCCTATTTGTTGCCTGTCGATTGCCCTTTCAGGTGACAAAATCCGTTCAGCGGTTCTCGAGTTACATGCCGATATGTGAGGCGTGCCCCAAAGTACGCAAAAGTACACATTACCACCCCCGACTCCCGGGGCTCTAGCTCCGTCAATCATTTGGCGATCTCGGAAATCTTTGCACAGGGTTGTAACCAATGAGTGTGGCTTTCCAATGATACCCCATGGTATGATAATTGGGGATCTAATACGGTCTCTATTGATCGATTTATGAATATATTTTTAAAGAAAAGCAGAGTCCCCCTATAGGGGGACCTTAAGGCTTAATTAATATCTCCCCTCGTCGCATCCAGTGTCAGAACAGCGGTATTTGTCACCAAACCACAGTAAATGTAACAACAGGGGATGCGCCGATACTGATGTCAATACTGATAACAATACTGAGTCCTAAACTGTTATATATTGACAAATAATACGTGATGTAACTGGACCATAGACCATCTAGACTGCTTTGCACAGCTGCAGGCCAATATGTGGTAACTAGACACCTTTAGCTGTATACACAGAAGGCTGAGTATGAATGCTATATTGACATGTCTAGAAGGAATATTATAAGCTGCCGACTTGGAATTCCGGGTAAATACCAGAGGGTGCTTTTTATATTCATAGATCCTCGGATCCTCAATGAGGGTGTTTGATATGAGATGCCTGAACAATTTGGTGGAAAAAAACATATTCATACAAATTGTTATTCAAGCTGGACCCGAGAGCTATTTAATTCAGGTAGTGGGATAGGTAATGTATTGTGGATTTCAGGAGGATGGCTGATGATTTCTTCTGTATTGAAACAGATGCACACATATATAAATTATATATATATATATATATATATATATATATATATATATATATATATATATATATATATATATATATATATATATATATATATATATATATATATATGATATACTGTATATGCACACACATATATAATAATAATATTATATTACACATATATGAGGGGAGACCGTGGCTCAGGAGGTAGAGCAGTTCCCTGTTTGATTCCGGTTCTTCCTGGGCAGCGTGTCGAAGTGTCCTTGAGCAAAACTCTTAACCTCCTAACTGCTCCCGATGACATGAGAACCTTGCATGGTTGCTTCCGCCGTCGGTGTGTGAATGTGTGAGTGAATGGGTGAATGTGAGGCAAAAGTTGTAAAGTGCTTTATAAATGCCATATAAAAAACATTTAATATATTTGCCCTATACCTGAAGTTCAAGTCATTATACGACTTAAGATTACAGAACTATGGAATTTACACTGTGCTGCTAGGATCCTGATGAGAGTGTGAAAATATGATCACATCACACCCATACTCCATTCCCTACACTGGCTCCCTGTCTCCTCCAGGTTTGAATACAAGGTCTCCCTCCTCACCCATCAGTGCATCCACAGCAACGCCCCCTCCTATCTAAAAGAGCTCATCGCTCCCCCGACCTCCACCCGCTCCCTCCGCTCTGGACACTCAAACACACTCCAACCCATGGACACACCTCTGCACTGGACCTTTTGCTCAGCTGCTCCTCGGCTGTGGAATGCCCTCCCCGACCATCTGAGAGCACCACAGTCCGTTGAGGTTTTTAAAAGGGGCCTAAAAACATTTATTTTTAACAAGGCATTTGCCTGAATTATTCTTTTACTTTTAATTTTACTTCTATTCATATTTTGTATTATTATTATTATTATTATTATTATTATTATTATTATTATTATTATTATTATTATTATTATTATTATTATTATTATTATTATTATTATTATTATTATTATTATTATTATTATTATTATTATTATTATTATTATTATTATTATTATTATTATATTTGTATGTTCTTCCATTTAATTGGTTGTTTTATTCATTTTAATTGTTTTTATTCATTTAACTTTTTATCTTTATCTCCTGTAGCACTTGATTTTCACAAATAAAAAGTGCGGTATAAATTTAATTTATTATTATTATTATTATTATTATTATTACACGACCGACATACATCATTGATATATCTAGTGGGTGTAGCTCAAGCTCAGGGTGAAGTCAGTCCACGTGAAAGCCATAAACAAGCGAGGGAGGATTCTTTGTTTGACAGAATAACGTATGTACTGTACATACTACATACATAAAGTATGTACATCATACTACATACATAAAGTATGTACACCATACTACATACATAAAGTGTGTACACCATACTACATACATAAAGTGTGTACACCATACTACATACATAAAGTATGTACACCCTACTACATTCATAAAGTATGTACACCATACTACATACATAAAGTATTAAAATAAATAAATAAATAAATAAATAAATAAATAAATAAATAAATAAATAAATAAATAAATAAATAAATAAATAAATAAATAAATAAATAAATAAATAAATAAATAAATAAATAAATAAATAAATAAATAAATAAATAAATAAATAAATAAATAAATAAATAAATAAATAAATAAATAAATAAATAAATAAATAAATAAATAAATAAATAAATAAATAAATAGATAGATAAATAATAGATAAATACATATACAATACAAAACAGTGTATAAAAACAGGTGTAAAAACAGGTGTAAAAACAGGTGTAAAAACAGGTGTGTGGGTCAGAGGTCAGGTTCCCCGCACTATAATACGCTGTTGTACAGTCTGATGGCTGTGGGGACAAAGGACCTCCTGTGCCGCTCAGTCCGTGAGTGCAGGGAGATGAGCCGTCCGTTGCGACTGCTGCTCTGCCCCACCAGGGTGTGGTGGAGAGGGTGGTTGGTATTGCCCATGATGGCCAGCAGCTTGCTCTGCGTGCGGCTCTCCACCACGGTCCCCAGTGGGTCCAGTCTCCTCCCCACCACTGAGCCAGCCTTCTTGACCAGCTTATCCAGCCGTCTGGTATCCCTGGCCGTGGTATTACACCCCAACAGACAGCGGCGTAGAGGAGCACACTTGACACCACTGCCTGATAAAACATGAACAACATTTCCCCACACACATTAAAAGACCTGAGCCTCCTAAGGAAGAACAGCCTGCTCTGTCCTTTCTTGTAGAGCGCTTCCGCGTTAGCAGCCCAAACACTCATAAAAAACACTGCAGGTAAGGTAAAACCATCTGCAGGTAAGACGTTTAAAAATCCTTTATTTAGACGCACATATGGTACAGAGTGTGGTCTTTGTCAAGGGTGGATTGGGAAACACCCGTGATAGGATAATTGATGAGTGACATCACAATGGCCGTGGCCTCGCACAGATGAAAATGGGTGGAAGAAAACAAAACACAGATAGGCTTAGTCACAAAGCACAGTTATTTCATGGATTCACACACACACACACACACACACACACACACACACACACACACACACACACACACACACACACACACACACACACACACACACACACACACACACACACACACACACACACACACACACACACACACACACACACACACACACACACACACACACACACACACACACACACACACACACACACACACACACACACACACACACACACACACACACACACACACACACACACACACACACACATAGACGCTACCAAAAATCATAATGTCCTTGGATAGGCTCCGCCTACCATGGACAAAAAAAGAACACAATACCAATACCCTGTTTTATCCTGGTATTAGCCCGGTATCCAATACCAGTAAATGTATCTATGTCTGGACCCTATAGTAGCTCCTGACACGTGGAACATCATACAACCAACTCAATACTTTGTTATCCTTTGGTCAGTTTAAATCCAAACAACCATTCCCACCATAATTTTTAATTGTTTTAATTGATTGTACACATTTTATTATTGTAACTGAGGGGTACAATTCCCTGACTGTATTGATAAGTATGGTATCATTAAACCACTACCGTCTTATGTACATTCCTACTGGCCATACAGTACACATGTATCTAATGATGAACACTTCCCACAATGACTCGGTTCCACACAAAACTGGATTTAAGTATTTATTAGCAGCAAAAGGTACATAATATACTTTACTTTACTTTACTTTGGATGCGCTTATAAGGCAAAGGAATGTGCGTAGGCAAATCAATAACGAATGTCCATTCTCATATTACGCAGGAGATAATCATACAACCTGAATCTTAGGGAATTATATCTATGGTACACTAGTAATATAGCGGGAGATACTGGTAGGGTCCCCCCGGCCCTCCGTGAGGACTGTCATTAGGACTTCTTCCGCCACGGTCTGGGCCCCAAGCACGGCGTACAGGGCTGTCTTTATTGAACGTACTTCTCGTTCCCAAGTTCCACCGAAGTGAGGTGCATTCGGGGGATTAAACTGGAAGTCAATCTGGTATGGAGCGAGGTGGGTCTTAAGGTCTGGGCCCATAGCTTGGAAGCTCTCTCTCAGCTCTCTTTCTCCGCCTTTGAAGTTTGTCCCGTGATCAGACAATAATATAGACGGTTTGCCTTTCCGCGATGTGAATCTTCGGAAGGCCATAAGGAATGAGTCTGTGCTCATGGTTGGAAGGAGTTCTATGTGCATCGCTCGGGTGGTCATGCATTTGAATACAATACCCCACCGCTTCTCGGTCCCTCTTCCTTTCTTTACATACAGCGGGCCGAAACAGTCCATACCGGTGGAGTGAAAAGGCTTGTCGCCGAGTCGGAGGCGACAGGGAGGTAGGTCAGCCATCCGGGGTATACTGGGCTGTGCTCGCCATTTACGACAGTCTAGACAAGTCCGCTGGAAACGTCGTACTGCTTCTCTCCCTTGCAGTATCCAATAACGACGTCTGATCTCCGCGAAGACTCTCTCTGCCCCGGCGTGATGCACATCCTCGTCGTATTTCTTTATGATCAGCTCTGTGACCTTGTGTCGGCTGTTTAAGACTATCGGGTACTTGACGTCATCCGGTAAGTCTGGAGCTCTCCGCAGACGACCACCCACTCTGATGAGATTATGGGCGTCGCTCTCGGGGGCCAGGTGGAGCAATCTGCTGTCTGACGGGACGGGCTTTGCTCCCTGTAGACAGTCTAGCTCATCGGGAAACGAGTCTCTCTGGGCTCGCTGTAGGAGAAGAAGTTCTGCTTCTTCGTAGTTAGCTGCAGTAATGTCAGTAGTGAGCTGAACCTCTGGGTGGTGCCACAGGAATGTCTTTAGCTGCGCACTCTCAAGGGTGAGGCAATCGTCTATGTTGGGGTCTGTGGAGACGAGTGTGGTCAACCCACAGAACATAGATTTCTTGTTCTCTGCCTCCTCTTTACTCGCCTCCCGTGGGGTGGGTGCAGGCCACTCTTCTTCCGGGAGCTTGAGGAACTCTGGCCCGTCACTGTATAGATTGTGACGGGTGAGGTCATCCAGGGACATTCCCCGGGTGATGACGTCAGCTGGGTTGTGTTTTGTGTCCACATACCTCCAGCTTGCTGCTTCTGTTAAATCTTGGATCTCTGTGACTCTGACTCCCACGAAGACCTTGTATCTACACGAATCAGACCAGATCCATGTGAGTACTGTCGTGGAGTCTGACCACAAGTTTGTTCTTTGCACCGGGATGGTGAGTTCACGTTGGATTAACGTGGCGAGTTGCGCTCCTGCTAGGGCTGCGCAGAGCTCTAGACGCGGGATAGATTGTTGCTTGCGTGGGGCTATTCTTGAGCGAGCCAGGATGAAAGCAGTATGTATTTCTCCTCCCTCCTCTCGGGCACGCAAGTAGGCCAGCGAACCGTAGGCTACTTCGGAGGCATCGCTGAAGACGTGCAGGTCCATCTGGCACGTCTCCGGCCTCACTATGGGTGGGAAGTAGCTGCGGCGTATGTTGACACCTGGGAGTGAGCTGAGTTCTGTCTCCCACTCTCTCCATGTGGAGGCAAGGTGTTCGGGTATGGGGTCGTCCCAGCCCTGGTCCTTGTCCCATAACGCTCTTACAATCATCTTTGCCCTGGTGGTGTAAGGTAGAATACATCCCAACGGGTCATATTGTCTAGCGAGTGTTCTGTATACACTCCGTCTTGTGGTCGGTAGTGCAGTCGACCTTCCCTGCTCCTTGGTCAGGGGTGTGTGTTTATAATGGAGCGAGTCTGTTTTGAAGCGCCAGACTAGTCCTAATGTCATTTCTTGGGCTTCTTCTGGGATGGTCGCCATCCAGGTCTCGCTGCTTGCTGCCTTGTCCTCGGGGGAGAGGCTGCGCAATACTTGAGGGTCGCTGCTGGCCCACTGCCTGAGATCAAAGCCGCCTTTGATCAGGGAGGCGCGGAGCTTGAGTAGGAGGGCCTCGGCTTCTTCTGGCGTCGAGGCGCTTTGCAGACAGTTGTCCACGTAGAAACTATTTCCTACACTTTGTCGGACCTCTTCATCAGCTGCTGGGTCCTCTGCGACGTGTTTTTGCAGTGCAAACGTAGCACAGCATGGGCTGCATGTGGTTCCGAAAGGGAGGACTTCCCATTGATAGATGGCTGGTTGCTCATCCCCGATCCTCTCTCTCCATAGGAACCGCAGCAGGGGCTTGTCCTCCTCCACTAGTCGCACCTGCAGGAACATCCCTTTGATGTCGCCGCTGATGGCCACCTTGTCTTGGCGGAAACGTAGTAACACGCCTAGTAGAGAGGGGCTGAGTGTTGGGCCGGGCAAGAGCTCTTTATTCAGATTTTGTGATCCGATCTGGTAGCTGCAGTTGAACACAATACGATCCTTGCCGTTGTGGTGGACTTTGTGGTGCGGCACGTACCATGATTCGGTCGTCTGATCGGCCTCTTTAATGTCAATTTTCTTTATGTGTCCCGCTGTGATTAGCTTGTCAATCTCAGCGCGGTACACAGTCTCTTGAGCGGGGTCTCTGGCTAGGCGCCGCTCTGTGTTCAATAGATACCGCTCCGTCGCTTCTTTTGGGGCGTGGAAGGTAGGCATACCCTCTCGCCTCAGGAGTGGAGTTGCGTATCTCATCACTCCGTTGACTTTGACTCTCTTTGTCCCCCGCTCGAGGAGGGCTATAGCGTAAATGTCTTCTGTAACTGAGGGGTACAATTCCCTGACTGTATTGATAAGTATGGTATCATTAAACCACTACCGCTTTATGTACTTTAATTACTGGCCATACAGTACACGATATATGAATATGATGAACACTTCCCACAATGAAATCGGTTCCAGTCAAAGGTATTAATCAAGTATTTAATGGAGCAAAAGGTACATAGGATACTTTACATTATTCTTTGAATGCACTTGTAAGGCAAAGGAGTATGCGTAGGCAAATCAATAACGAATGTCCATTCTCTGGTTACGCAGGAGGTAATTATACAACCTGAATCTTAGGGAATTATATCTATGGTACACTAGTAATAGCGGGAGATACTGGAAGGGGGTTCCCACTGGTTGTAAGCCAGCAAGGGGGGTAGAAGATCTGTCGGTAGTAGGACGTCTGGTCAACGATGACTAGGGAGACTTCAGGTACAGAAGCCGGTGCAGTAGTCTCTTGATCCACAGACGAATACAGCTTGGTTCTCTGGTAGACTGTAGCTCTACAGTGAAGAAAGCTAGGCGGCCTCAGGCTCTCTGAGCGCCGACTCGACTTGACTCCTCTCGGGGTAAATCCAACACATGCAGGCGTCGGCGATTATCCGCTCCATAAATCATAGGACCAAAGCAAATATATTCCAGCCGCAAAGGCTATGTAGTCGTCGGGTAGATTAATCCAGTGTAAATGTCCATACGGTTCCCGCCTAGGTCTCCTCGGGTGAAGGCGCCATGCGGTCGGCCCAGCCTGGATAAGAACTCTAGCTAATACGAGAAAGCGTTGGAGATGCTGGTCACTATAGAATTCTAACCGCACGATACACTATACACAAATAGACTATTAAAGACTCAATAGAAATATGTCGCACTCGACGGTATAGTGCCAAACTCTGACAATTCAGTTATTAATTCGCACGCGGTCTCGATACTCTATTCTGAGGCCAAACAGGCCATACTTCACCGCACGTTGTATCGTGGGTGAGGCTTCAACTTATCGGTAACATGCTAAGTGCACGAAGGGTACGGAGGTAAGGGGCTAAGGGTCTTCTACATTCACCTGCGCCGTATTTATACGCACGGTGCACAAATAGTGCCACTCTCATTTCTGTCGCCGTATCCCTGGGCAGGGCCGGGCAAGTACAGACATGTCGTGTCGGTGACTTTGAACTTGGCTCCGGGGGCCGGTCCCTGGCGCCGGTGGACCGCTGTCCAATAGGAGAATGAACTATTATGGTCTGGGCTAAAAGGGATATTCCGTGTATATGTACAAGGAATATACAAGGGATATCAAACGATATACAAATACTATGCAATATATATCAATAAATAAATATATATATTCGGTTTAATCTGATCCTTCGTAACATCTTCCTTGGAACGAATGTCTTTCTTTTCGTTCTTAAAGGGCATTGTCTCTAGTGTCCATAGCCTCTCGACATGCTGTAGGAGGGTGGTGTCTTCTTCTGTCACTCTGGAGTGGAGGCAGCTAGTGGCTGCTGTTCGGTTAAGAGACCTAGCGAGGGGGCCTTGTAGCGTCCATCCTAGGCGGGTCTCAACTGCTGCAGGACAGCCTCTGGGCCCTGTGTGGACCCGGTCCATCGGGACGATGAGGTCTGCATGGTCGGAGCCTATCAGCAGGGTCGGGGTGGCACCGTCTATGAGCGGTATAGGTAGTTGACGCAGGTGCACATATTTATCCATCAGCTTGGCGATGGGGTAGGTGTACTGCGACAGGCCTATGTCTTGGCTGGTGAAAGCGTTAGTGATCCTATACCGTCTCTCTGGCTGCCCGCTTGCTGCGATAGTGAAGGAGACATTCTCGCCCTTTATCGTCTTTAGATCTCTTCTTATTGTCCGAATCGTCATCTGGTCTTCGCTCCCCCGCAGCCCCAGCTGGGCTGCAGCGGACGCGAGGAGAAGGGTCTTCTCTGACCCGTCGTCAAGGACGGCGTAAGTGTCCATGACCTTGTCTTGGTAACTCAATGTTACGCGGACCACCTTTAAGAGCACCCGGGCGCCCCCGCTGCTGGCGGGGTCAATGTACATAACACTTGCCTTTGTGCTGCTTGAGGGTGCAGGCTTTCTTCTGTTACTGTCGTGTAGGACGTCTAAGTGGGCTCCGTCACACCGACTACACCTCTTCATTAAGCGGCAATCGGCTGCCATGTGACTGCGCGCACATCGTAAACAGCGTCGGTTGGACTTTATCCATTGACTCACCTCGTCGGTGGTCATCTTCTTGAACGTGTCACAGTGTGACAGCCAGTGTTCCTTTTCGCAGTACGGGCACACCATCTTCCACTTCTCTTTCATCGAGGGGGTACTGTGGTTCTTGTTGCTCGGTACTGATTCTGATTGGTGCATGACGGTCACCAATCTGCGGCCATCGTTTGCTCTCCTAGGTCCCTCTCTGGAGCTGGGTGTGCTCCGCACGAACGTATCCAACCGTAGGCTGTTGACTTCTCTCGCCAGGAAGTCGGCTAGGTCTAGGAGGGATGGCTCGGGACCGTTAGGATCACGGTGGTCTCTTTGCCGCCTGAAGCGCACTTGTCGGGCGGGCGGAAGCTTCTCTAAAATCCTCTCGACATTAGAGTTTGCGTACAGTTCGTGCATACCCTTTTCCTTTTGCGCCCCCAGCATCCCTACCAGGGATTGTACCTTGATAGACAGGTCATCTAGTGAGCGATTGTCTGTGGCTGGGGGTAGACGGTCAATATTCCTTATCTCTTGTATTACGTAGTCCCATATGCGTCCATATCTTTGGTCGAGTGCTGCTAGAGCCGCGGTGTATGGGGTAGTAGAGGTGGAATATGCCAGCGCTATATTGTGCGCTCGGGGCACCTTGAGGTGCTTTAGTAGGATAGCATATTTGTACGGTTCATCAGCTACATCGGACATCATTGTCTCTAAGCACATTCGTAGCTCTGTGTACTGTGCTCTGTTCTTGTGTGTGAAGTCCGGGAACGTCGGTGTGCCAAGGTACGATGCCATGGATGGCTGGCACATCGGTGAGCGTTGGAGGAGAGGCCTCCTAGGCGAGTCTCCTCTTACGTGTCTTGGTGGGCTGGTACCTGCTGGGTACCATGGCCCGCGTACCCAGGTGCTGTTCCTCGGGGCTGGTCGTGCGTCAAGCTCACCCGTGAATTGAGTCGGGGGTCTGTAGCGCAGAGCCGCGGGGGTAAAGCCTGGGCTGTACTGGACCTCTTGGTCCTGTGGAGTACTGTGCTGCTGTTGGGCTTGACTCTCCTCCTCTCCCTCTTCTTCTTCCTCTGGCAGGTCATCTAGATCCTGTAGTCGTCTATTTAGCCTCTCCGCGGTATAGACCGGTTCTTCCCTGTAGCTGGGTCTCGCTTGGACCGGTCGGGGAAGGGGTTCGGAGAGGGGTATAGGCTCTCTCTGGTGGTCGGGCTCAGGGTCGCTTGATCGGGTAGGGGAGGGTGCCCTTGACCCTTGTCTTGACGAGGCCCTGGAGCCCCGTGCGGAGGGAGGGGGGGTTGCCCTGGTAATCAGCTGCTCCATTATCTGCGCTTGTAATCGGTCGCGCTCGGCTTCGCGCTTGGTGATAGCGAGGTCGCGCTCTGCTTCTCTTTGGGCACCGGCAGCGGCGCGCTGGGCTTCGGCAGCGGCGCGCTGGGCTTCGGCGCGGTCTCTTCCCATATTCTCTTCCGTCTGGAGGCGTCTAATCTCTAGACGTGTACGGTCTTCGTCACTCCGTTGCTGCGCTTGAAGGCGTTCTCTTTCCATGGAAGAATGTTCGCGCTCACTAAGCGTCTGTGCTTGGAGTCGATCGCGCTCGGTTGAGGCTGCCAGGCTGGCGAGGAAGGCCTGCGCCAGCATCTTGTCCGCCTCGCTGGGGGAAGACGCTGGTTGAGGTGATCCGCTCCTGGTACTACTCGTTGGAGATCCGTTCTCCTGTGGCGAGTCGAGGAGATCCATCTCCGGGGTGCTCGTCCCTTCTTGTAGTGGGTCGAGTTCCATCCCTGGAGGGCTTTCTTTATCCTGGAGCTCTCCGGGGACTACTTCTTCGGTCTTGGCGGGGGGTAAAGTCATGTCAGGTCCCTCCTGGTCCCCACCGTGAGCTTGGTCAGTTACGTTAGAACCCACTAGGGTCTCTATTGGCGAGGTAGCCTGGTCGGTAGGGTCGGACATAATTTTACTATCTACTTTTTCCGCGTTTACCGTCTGTAGAAAGCTAGGTAGTATACGGGCAACGTAATCCTCTAAGTACTGAGGTGTCTGCCGTCTACGCTGCGGGCAATCTATTTTAGGAGAACCGTTTTGTGGAGTGTTCATCATTGGCCATGTCAATATTAATACCACTATATTAATATTATGCTAGTTACCCTCCGGCTCGAAGGACCAATTGTAACTGAGGGGTACAATTCCCTAACTGTATTGATAAGTATGGTATCATTAAACCACTACCGTCTTATGTACATTCCTACTGGCCATACAGTACACAGGTATCTAATGATGAACACTTCCCACAATGACTCGGTTCCACACAAAACTGGATTTAAGTATTTATTAGCAGCAAAAGGTACATAATATACTTTACTTTACTTTACTTTGGATGCGCTTATAAGGCAAAGGAATGTGCGTAGGCAAATCAACAACGAATGTCCATTCTCATATTACGCAGGAGATAATCATACAACTTGAATCTTAGGGAATTATATCTATGGTACACTAGTAATATAGCGGGAGATACTGGTAGGGTCCCCCCGGTTGTAAGCCAGCAAGGGTAGAGGATTTGTCGGTAGTAGAGTCTGGGTCAACGATGATAAGGAGACTCCAAGTACAGGAGACGGTGCAATAAGATCTTGATCCGCAGACGAATACAGCTGTTCTCCGTAGCATGTAGCTCCACATGGAAGAAAGCTAGCCGGCCTCAGACTTCTGAGAGACAGACTCGACGTGGCTCCTCACAGGTTAAATCCCACACACTTGTGGGTGTCGGCGATTCTCCGCTCCATTAATTACAGGACCAAAAGCAAATATAATCCAGCCGAAAAGGGCTATGCAGTCGTCGGTAGGTTATCCAGTGTACATAATCCACACGGTCCTCGTCTAGGGCCCCTCGGGTGAAAGCGCCATGGTAAGCAGCCCAGCCTGGATAAGCACTCTAGCTGATACGAGGAAACGTTGGTGATGCTGGTCACTGTAGAACTTTAGCCGCACGATACACTATACACAAATAGACTATTACTGACTTAATAGAATAGGTCGAACTCGACGGTACAGCGTTAAACTCTGACACTTCAGTTATTAATTCGCACGCGGTCTCAATGCTCTATTTGGGGCCAAACAGGCCATACTGCACCGCACGTCGTATTGTGGGTGAGGCTTCAACTTATTGGGTAACTCTACTTCTGTATTCACCTGCACCGTATTTATACGCTTAGATGAATAAACTAGTACCAGCTTTATTCCTGTCTCATATCCTTGCGCAGTACCGTTCATGTCCAGGCATGTCCCCGGCGGTGACTTTGAACCAGACCTTGAAGGTATGGCCATGGCGCCTGTGGACCGCTGTCCAATAGGAGAATGAAATATTATGGTCTGTACTAGGCTAAAGGAATATTCCGTGTATATGTACAAGGAATATACAAAGGATATCAAACGATATACAAATATTATGCAATATATATCAATCAATAAATATATATATTCGGTTTAATCTGATCCTTCGTAACAATTATGATTGCACTTATTGTATATTGTGTAATTGTATTTCTTATTGTATTTATCATGTATTTATGATGATGTTTGTACACTCAAGGTCATTGGAAATGAGGATGTGCCCTCAATTAATTGTCCAGTTGAAATAAAGATTGAATGAATGTTATTCCTACAAAAAAAACCTAAAAGGTCAAAGACATCAGAGTCTATAATGTAGAAGCTGATTAGTAGATATTCACAGAACAGATCTTTAAACAGAATTAAACCGCTTTCAAAGAGCTTTCCAGTCCATGTCTGGGTTTTAGTCGAGATTGCTGAATATTTCCCCTCAGAACTGTGTGAAGTGCCAGACGAAAAACAATGGTTAAAATGAGAGACTGTGTTCCTAATAACCGCGCAGAGCCTGATTACAACATATTGCAGATTACCATGTGACATGTGCCTTAATGCTGTACAGTGACCACAAGAATAGACCTCTTTCTTCGCCCCCCCCCATCCCCCCCCCCCCCCCCCCCCCCCCCCCCCCCCCCTGCCTGACAAAAGCAACCCCGGAAAACTTTGATCATGTGGTGGGTTTGGCTACAATAATTATACGCTTCTATTTATAATTCATAGAAAGCAAGTGATGTGAACCACGCAGACGGAGGATTGTCGGAGCTCCTTCCAAGTAATTTCATGTTTAAAAGCTTCCGTTTTCTCCTCTCATCCTTGCTGTTCGGAAGATAATTTACTTCCATTAATAGACAGTTGTGGGATAAAAAAAAACTCGGGCCTAAGCCCATTCGTTATATTCAAATACCAAAAATACCAAAATGAAAAGATTTATTAAAAAATACCTCAGACAAAGGTATTGAGAGTCCAATATGACAAGAATTCATTAATTTGGTCGTCCTCAGACAAGCTTGACAACGGAGTCTCCAGTCTTCTCGGTCGTCCATACATACAGCAAGCTCCACAGAATTCTCCACTCCTGCTCCTCTCCTAAGCACGTCCACGTATGTCGGCGTGAGACGTCCTTGTGATCAACGCCCATGTGATGGATCCCACAGCACCATCCTGCTGGCTGGAAGCTCTCTATGTCTGTGGCAATGACCGGCAAGTTTCATCCTCCTGGCTGCCACTTTCTCACTCAGCCTTGGTAGCCCCCCATACAGCTGCTTGTTGGTAACATGCTCGTTCTAAACATGCTCGATCAAAAATTACTACCCAACAATTACAACCAACAGTTGAACATACAGTCATATTTATAGGTTTGAAGAGCTCCTCCTCTTCCTATGAGGTGTAACTATCTACAGTGACTGAAATGGCATGTTGGCCCTTGGGCTTTACCATCGGCAACCTTCTCAAGACGCTATCTTGTTTGTTGAAACCTAAAAATATAGGTGTCCTAGACGTTTTATTTACACAGGCTCCAAACTTGGAAACTGGGAGTATTAATGATAAATTAACATGTGCTAATGAATTTGTTTATGTTTACATGTACGCTAGTTAAAAAATGTATACCAAACAGTAGTTTCCTACTGCCGTGATAGCTCCATGTTAGGCTTCACGATATCAACCCTGCATGCACAGTCATACAGAGTAGGGATGGGCGTGAGTAATTGATGACTCAAGTGTTTTTTTTGACGGTGCTTGTTTGTGCCACTGAAATAGAAATCTTGCTCTGATATACTGCATAATTTGTGTGTGTGTGTGACTCCAAGCAATCATTTGTTGCTATGGCTGCCATGCGCTTTAAGATGCGTTATAAAAAAAGAATTGCCTAAACAATTACTCAAGTGATGATCTGAGAAAACTCCTGCCCCTCCTTAACACATTGGGCGCCAAAGACGAGTAAAGTCGTTTTTAGATCCTTTTTTATTTTATAATTTGTTTTTATTCATTACAGGTTCACGGACCTCTGTGTTACCATAGGAAATCATTATAAGATCCCGTGAGTGCAATACTGGCCGCATCCTGCTAGGTGGCAGTATCGCTTACCCTTTGAAACCTTATTTCACACTGTGTGTCACATCTAATTATCGCTTCATCCGATCACCTCGAAACACGTTCAGCACACTCCTGAACTGTGTGTGTGTGTGTGTGTGTGTGTGTGTGTGTGTGTGTGTGTGTGTGTGTGTGTGTGTGTGTGTGTGTGTGTGTGTGTGTGTGTGTGTGTGTGTGTGTGTGTGTGTGTGTGTGTGTGTGTGTGTGTGTGTGTGTGTGTGTGTGTGTGTGTGTGTGTGTGTGACCCGATCGACATCAATACTGGAAATCGCGATCAGACAATTGGAATATTTTTGGAATAACCCTGGTCAAAGGTAAGGACTATCTGACGTCAATTCCACCTTGATCCTACAATGATTTCATATCGATCCAGGCGATCAACGTATGTAGTCAGGCACATGCACACATAGAGCCCAAGGGGTGCTTTTTATTTTTTTTTTATATTTTTTTTTACGCATATAGACTGCCCTTCCAACTGAAAAATGTCAGGATAGAATCAAAATATTAGGTAAAGAGAGAGAGATGCCCCATATTCCATTGCAGTTTGCACGGCCTCCTCAGCGTGCCTCTCCGTGGACCTATATATTTTATGCATAGCGTGTGTGGTGATGATGATGATGATGATGATGATGATGATGATGATGATGATGATGATGATGATGATGATGATGATGATGATGATGATGATAGAAACCGCTGTGGCTGGTATTATACTCATTGAGGGACACGAAGAAGTCAAGTCCGATTGGGAATCTGAAACACAAATCGGGATTGGAATAAAAAAATGCATTTATATTAAACAATACAGAATATACAGCACTTCTTGGGGTCTGTAGGGTAAGCACTTATTCCCTCCCCCCTGAACATTTATGGAGATGTATGGGCCTTTTAAGTGATAAAAGTGTCTTTCAAGGATAAGTGAGCTCCTGCACTGATTATTATAGTTCAATATTCAATATTTGATCACCAAAACCGCCCAAAAAACCATAAAAAGGGGGCTTGCGCGCTTCACACGCTCGGTTAAAACACACACAGGTATAGTGCCCTTTTCAGCCTTTGAGCACCTGCCCCTCTAAAGTCCTGTGCACGTCCCTGTATGTAGTATTAAAAACGAATGCCGTTACTGGCGATCAAAGCATAAAAAAACAAAAAACGCTTGTTGTTGTTGTTAGGTTAGGTGCTAATGTTGTGCTAGCGTTTTAGCATGGCTATCGTACATAGCGTGATCAATATAACTCGCTATTGATTGTTTGTACTAGATGGTTAATGCTAGTAGAATGGACACAACGTGAGGTAATCACCATCCATTTTAAACCGGTTATTACCTAATGCTAACGTTAGCAGATAGACGCAAGACTGGTGCCGTTACAGCTTGTTCGCTTAATGCTAACGTTAACGTTAGCAGATAGACACGAGAGCCTAGGTAACGTTAAAGCAATGAGAGGTAGCGTTAGCAGAATAGACACAACGAGAGTCTCGTTAATGTTATTATTGATTGAATGAAAACTGGTTTTACTCTGGCTTGCGCCTAGCTCGCGGACATAAGTTAGCTATGCTGGAGCTCTCAGCTGTACACCAGCGGCCCCAGCTTGTTAGCTTAATGCTAACGTTAACGTTAGCAGATAGACACGAGAGCCTAAGTAACGTTAAAGCAATGAGAGGTAGCGTTAGCAGAATAGACACAACGAGAGTCTCGTTAATGTTATTATTGATTGGATGAAAACTGTGTTTTACTCTGGCTTGCGCCTAGCTCGCGGACATAAGTTAGCTATGCTGGAGCTCTCAGCTGTACACAGGGAGACAAGTACGAAATGCGCGAAATGTGTATGCGCGCGTTACCGGCGTGGGGGGAAAACGAGCGTAGAGGGCTGGCCGATCGCTGGCCAATCAGAGAAACGCGGAAGTACATGTTGGTTGCCGAAAGTGTTCACGCGTCCAGGCGAGCAACGAGAACGCTTTTAGCTAAATTCACATATCGCTCCATAACACAGTTACCAGGAATTAGCCAGGATCATTCTGAAACTATACAATATTCACCACGGTATAACACGCGAACGTATACATGAAACAATTTATTATTTTTCACATGTTGAACGAGGGATAGTTAATGTCAAATGAGCCATAGTATTGTCTCCATAGCTATAATATAGAATATAGATATAGCCCTGCAAACACAGCGACGCACAGTGAAAATCCCTATCTCTTACAGCGGTTGCCCATTGAGTACAAGGATAACTAAAACGGCTGGCGCTGAAAGTGTTAATACAGAGGCTTGCCCCTCCCCACGCGAGAGCCTGCTGAGTAAATCCCGGTCCCAAAGAACTTGAGCTACTGTCTGCTACCGCCTGGCCTCTGCACCGGTGTGACATGGGTGGAAGAGACAGCTGAAGGGACGGGCCGGGGGGCCAGGACAGCCAGATTAGAGACAGGGGTTCACCAGAGACGGATCTGCAGTTGGTGGGGTTAATCCTGTCTATGAGTGAATGATCATGTCCCTCCACCCAGCTGTGGCACCATCCAGGGCCACGGGGCTCGCTGAGAGTCTGATGAGGCGACGCAGGCGTCCAAGGCAGGAGAAATCTCTCACTCTGGTTCCCCTGTCGAGACACAGGACAGCCAGTCAGGTAGCAGGAGGAGGGGGGCCAGGGGTTAGAGAGAGCGGCAGGGGGAGAAAGGGAGAGAGAGGGGAGAGAGAGAGAGAATGTGAGCGACTATGCCGAAAAACACTACATTATTTGGTAGACACAACTCAAGTAGCATCTGTCAGACTTTTTTTTGTTTTGCTAATGTAAGAACATCTATAAAATAAATCTATAAATAAATCTATCTATAAATCTACCATATCTATCTATCTATCTATCTATCTATCTATCTATCTATCTATCTATCTATCTATCTATCTATCTATCTATCTATCTATCTATCTATCTATCTATCTATCTATCTATCTATCTATCTATCTATCTATCTATCTATCTATCTATCTATCTATCTATCTATCTATCTATCTATCTATCTATCTACTCTATCTATCTATATCTACTCTATCTATCTATCTATCTATCTATCTATCTATCTATCTATCTATCTATCTATCTATCTATCTATCTATCTATCTATCTATCTATCTATCTATCTATCCGTCTATAATTGTATCTATTGTAAAATGACTTAAACGGTGTCTACAATGTACGGTTATTTAATGTGTTAAAGCTGGCAAATCTATTTTGTGTTCACAGCAGGGAATGTCATCAAATTCCTGTGGACCTATACAACAGCACCTGTTGTCAGAGTCTCTGTATAAACGAACAAGCGTTGAACTCAGCTGTAATCCTACATCCCTTAAATCTGCTATTCTAAATCTATAACCTTATTTAGACTTAGACTATTAGTCTTGTTCCTCTGATTCAATGTTCTGAAGAAGCCATTTCATTGGTTTAGCGAGGATATAAATAGTTTTTTGTTTGTTTTCTGTTTTTTTGCTTGCATGTAATTTTAGCCATCTTACAGTTTTTCTCAATTGCTTTGGTGCATTTCTCTGATCAGAATTAAAGTTCTCATAACTGTTAGTGCATTTCTCAAAACAATTAGTACAAACTGCAAAACCTAGGTGATAACCTGCAGAAGCGTGTCACTTGCTCAAAATGGATAATTCATTCCTCAAAAGCAAGTATTCATGTCAATGAAAGTGTCACTGTCATCAAAATGAAAAGTCCTGACACCATTGTTTATAAACAAGATAGTCAAATGGCTTTGCCATGTTTTTGTTATGACAGTTCACTCTGTAAGTGTTTTCCAATGCAAAAAAAGTCAGATCTTGGTGACACTTTCTGAAAATGCTCAAGACAGCACTATACACTATTTGCACAGCCACAGTTACACATTGCTGTATTTAGTGAGGTAAATGAGTACAAGACACGTATGTTTCACATTTTTTACTGCATATGCTCTTTGCAATTTTAATTTGTTCACAGCATTGTGCAAAAGAAAAATACAAACTAATTTACAACAAACATAAGAAACACCCTTTGGCCTTTGGGTAGAGCTGTGCACAACTGTAAACAATATTGCAGTACATATTGGAACTGAATTGGAACATACAACATACACAGTACTGTAAATCATTCATCCACATCCAGACGTTCCTGTCTGTCTGGCTATTGGATTCAGGAATGGGGAGTAGGGAGGGAGATATTCCACCAGCATCCTTTCATGTGCTGCAAACCACTGTGTGACCAGAATTGCGTGGTGAAAACGCACATTATCCCATACAACAACGTACTTGGTCAGATGGTCGCCATTTAGACCCCTCTCATTCTCAGGGATTATGTCCCTGTAAAGAGTGTCTAAAAAAGTCAGCAGATGTTGTGTGTTGTATGGACCAATGCGGGGCATATGGGTGAGGACGCTGTTTTCTGAGATGGCTGCACACATTGTAATATTCCCTCCTCGTTGTCCTGGGACATCAGTGGTTGCTCTCTGTCCAATGCGATTCCTTCCACGCCTTCTACCTTTTGCCAGATTGAAACCCGCCTCATCAACATATATGAATGAATGAATGAATGAATGAAAACTTTATTTAACAGATTGCAGAATGGGTACAATACAGTACGGCTCAATACATACAATTGTTAAGGGGATGCAGACCTGAGAAAGACGTTTGTCTTGTTTCCATCAGGGTCCCCCATTTTCAATTCATATAGACATATATGACATACATGACATACAGATAGTCAGTACTGCTACATCTATACATTTATGACATACCAGATTTGCAAATACAGTACTGTTTGTGATACAGAAGGAGTCAAGAAAAGGGAGTATATACATTTGACGTAGAAACTGTACATTGGAGGTTGGGTGGGGGGGGTTGGGTACATTGGGATATTGACAACCATACTGGGTAATTTACATTGGAGGTGGTTGGGGGGGGGGGGGCGGGGGGCACACTGTATAAACAAGTAACACTGTACATTGAGGGGGGGGGGGGGGATATGAATGTGTGCAGCGATTCCCTGGCATCCAGCTCCATTCAGGGGAAAATTATAAAGAAATGTATAAAATTAGCTTGACAGATTTTGACAACTAGTTCAACATATTTGTATGTAATGACTCAAGCAATGAAATGAGGACTATTAGTTTTATAGGGAATGACTATTCAGCAGTCATAAGTATAGTTCATTTTGACTGACATGGCCTAAGCAAATGATAATGTTATAAAACAGCAGAGAATTGTATGAAAGCAATTGATGCATGTCCAAAAGCATTTGCAATTTGTTCGGAGGAATGAGAAACTGCTACTATGATGTGCACAAATTACACAATGTTGTGGAGGTTGAACTAACAGTTATGAGAACTTTAATTCTGATCAGAGAAATGCACCAAAGCAATTGAGAAAAACTGTAATTGTTAGTTTCATTATTCATTGTGTGTTGAGTACTGACTTTTAATAATTTAGTTTTGCAAATGTAGCACCCTGAATATTCGACTATTATTCAGAAGTGCTGACTTGGCCTTTTATCTCCCCTTTGTGCACAAAGACATGTTACAGTTTTTCTCAATTGCTTTGGTGCATTTCTCTGATCAGAATTAAAGTTCTCATAACTGTTAGTTCAACCTCCACAACATTTTGTAATTTGTGCACATCATAGTAGCAGTTTCTCATTCCTCCGAACAAATTGCAAATGCTTTTGGACATGCATCAATTGCTTTCATACAATTCTCTGCTGTTTTATAACATTATCATTTGCTTAGGTCATGTCAGTCAAAATGAACTATACTTATGACTGCTGAATAGTCATTCCCTATAAAACTAATAGTCCTCATTTCATTGCTTGAGTCATTACATACAAATATGTTGAACTAGTTGTCAAAATCTGTCAAGCAAATTTTATACATTTCTTTATAATTTTTCCCCTGAATGGAGCTGGATGCCAGGGAATCGCTGCACACATTCATATATGTTGATGAGGCGGGTTTCAATCTGGCAAAAGGTAGAAGGCGTGGAAGGAATCACATTGGACAGAGAGCAACCACTGATGTCCCAGGCCAACGAGGAGGGAATATTACAATGTGTGCAGCCATCTCAGAAAACGGCGTCCTCACCCATATGCCCCGCATTGGTCCATACAACACACAACATCTGCTGACTTTTTTAGACACTCTTTACAGGGACATAATCCCTGAGAATGAGAGGGGTCTAAATGGCGACCATCTGACCAAGTACGTTGTTGTATGGGATAATGTGCGTTTTCACCACGCAATTCTGGTCACACAGTGGTTTGCAGCACATGAAAGGATGCTGGTGGAATATCTCCCTCCCTACTCCCCATTCCTGAATCCAATAGCCAGACAGACAGGAACGTCTGGATGTGAATGAATGATTTACAGTACTGTGTTTGTTGTATGTTCCAATTCAGTTCCAATATGTACTGCAATATTGTTTACAGTTGTGCACAACTCTACCCAAAGGCCAAAGGGTGTTTCTTATGTTTGTTGTAAATTAGTTTGTATTTTTCTTTTGCACAATGCTGTGAACAAATTAAAATTGCAAAGAGCTGCAGTAAAAATGTGAAACATACGTGTCTTGTACTCATTTACCTCACTAAATACAGCAATGTGTAACTGTAGATTTCAAATGGCTGTGCAAATAGTGTATAGTGCTGTCTTGAGAATTTTCAGAAAGTGTCACCAAGATCTGACTTGTTTGCATTGGAAAACACTTACAGAGTGAACTTGTTATGGTTTGTAACCGACCCCAATCGCACAACACAAGACAGGTATGAGAGTAAGCCAAGAACTGGGCATTTATTGAAACACACAGAAAACGGCACTGTCCCTTTAAGGGAGAACACAAATTACTGGAAAACAAGAAATGGGAAAAAGGCACAGTGCCTTTAAGAGGCGAGCTGGCTAAGGGGAAGGCTAAGGGAAACAGGACAGGGCAAGGGACAAGGGCAGGAACTGGGAGGACTAGGAGTACTGGACAGGGATGACTAGGAGGACTAGGAGGACTGGACAGGGAGGACTAGGATGACTAGGAGGACTGGACAGGGAGGACTAGGAGGACTAGAGAGGGGAAACAGGGACAGAGGCCCGCGGAGGCGGGCTGGGGACAGGGAGGATTGGAGGACTAGAGTGGGGAAACAGGGACAGAGGCCTGCGGAGGCGGGCTGGGGACAGGGAGGACTAGGAGGACTAGACAGGGAGGACTAGGATGACTAGGGTGGGGAAACAGGGACAGAGGCCCGCAGAGGCGGGCTGGGGACAGGGAGGACTAGGAGGACTAGACAGGGAGGACTAGGATGACTAGGGTGGGGAAACAGGGACAGAGGCCCGCGGAGGCGGGCTGGGGACAGGGAGGACTAGGAGGACTAGAGAGGGGAAAACAGACAAAGACTGGGATACAAGCATTAGAAGAATGTTGCTGCTCTGCAGCCTCTCCCGGGAAGGTTCGTCTGAGGAATCTGACAGTGACGTCAGAGCCGCTCTGCAGAATCCTCTCGGCAGCTCTCCGAGGTGGAAACGGGACAGAGAGGGAGAGAGAGAGCGGGTTAGCTCAGAGCACAGTTGGGAACAGAGCAGGTGACAGGAGAAGTGACTTGTCCCAAAACAGAGTAATCCAAGTGACTGAATCTTCGGTGTAAATACACACTGCGAGTAATGTCCCAACAACTATCCACGTGATAGAATCTTCGGTGCAAATACACACAGTGAGCGAAGTCCCAATTATAATCCAAGTGATAATATCTTCGGTGTGAATACACACAGTAAGCGATGTCCCAATAATAATCCAGGTGAAAATATCTTCGGTGTGAAATCACACAGTGAGCAAAGTTCAAGCAAATATTATCCCAAATGAACAATCCAAAAAGCAGGCACAGGGTGAGTGACAGTCTGAACAAAAGCAGGATCTCTTCAGTGTTTAACACACACGAAAAATGATAGGGTCAAAAGACAGTCTTGCAAAACTCACCCAGGCGCTGCGCGTAAAGAGAGCAGGATCAAACAGGGCGAGCGCGTCGCTACGGGGAACGGGTTGTCCAAGCGGAATACTGAGTGGTGCGCGGCTGTTTGGAGTACGCGCCGGTACGGAGAGCGCGTCAGGCTCGGAGGTCTGGATGCGCGTCAGGATGCGCGTCTGGAGTGAAGAGCGCGTCTGCTGCGCGGAGGTCTGGATGCGCGTCTGGATGCGCGTCTGGAGTGAAGAGCGCGTCTGCTGCGCGGAGGTCTGGATGCGCGTCTGGGCGTCTGCTGCGCGGAGGTCTGGATGCGCGTCTGGACGTCTGCTGCGCGGAGGTCTGAAGTGGAACACTGGAATACCTCCCGTGGAAGTTTAGAGAGCGCAGTCCAGTGTCTCCTTCCAGGCAAACGGCGACAGGAGGCGAAGGCTTGAGCGCATCTGGCGCGGAGGTCTGGGGTGGAACACTGGAATACCTCCCGTAGAGAATTAGGGAGCGCAGTACAATCTCTCCCTCCAGGCAACAGCGACAGGTGGCCAAAGCTTGCACCTCGTCTCACGCCGGAGAAAAAACAGCATACAGACAGAAACAGAACTCCCGTAGGAGCCTATAGACAGAGAACCTCCCGAAGGAGTTAGGTGATAGAGATATGATACGGAACGACCCGACAAGGCCAGAGGGGAAGAGCGAGGTACTTAAAGCCCAAAGGGGAACTAATTAGAATACACGTCAGGTGCGTGAAGGTAATTGATACTTGAAACTAGAAGTGTGTGTTCGGCACCAGACCAATCAAACACATAATGACAGGTAGTCCAAGGGTGTGGCTGCTGAAGAGCAAACGAACGCGAGGGTGGGGGCTAGTGAAGTGAGGAGACAGGGAATTAAAGTACAGGGAACAGGAATTAAAGGTCCAGGGAGAGGAGAACCTCACAGAACTGTCATAACGAAAACATGGCAAAGCCATTTGACTATCTTGTTCATAAACAATGGTGTCAGGACTTTTCATTTTGATGACAGTGACACTATCATTGACATGAATACTTGCTTTTGAGGAATGAATTATCCATTTTGAGCAAGTGACACGCTTCTGCAGGTTATCACCTAGGTTTTGCAGTTTGTACTAATTGTTTTGAGAAATGCACTAACAGTTATGAGAACTTTAATTCTGATCAGAGAAATGCACCAAAGCAATTGAGAAAAACTGTAACCAGTTTCCCTTGATATTCTCCTGAACAATGACGCAAGTTTCTCCTTCTCTCACCGGCTGGAATATGGATTATAAACACTAAACTGAATCATATTCAATTCACCCAGTTCTTCCTGTGGGGCTAGTTGGCGGTGCCAGCAGGGGGCGGCGGTGGCAGGCGGAGCGCAGCAGGGAGGCGCCCAGGAGAAACAAGTCAACTGAAACAGAAGTGGAGAGAAACAGCCTCTTCGACGTTGAACGTGAACCTGCATGGTCGTGTCGTTGTAGAGCCCTGTAGTGGAACACGCGGGTGCAGGGCCGGACTGGGGAAATAATTCATACCGGGAGATATAGCGCGAAATATAGCCCCAGTCAGGCCACTTTTTAAGCGGGGGGTCTGGGGGTCCCCCACCAGGACATTTTTTGTTACAAAGACTTAATTTCCTGCATTCTGGTGAATTTTAGTGCATGTGAATCACAAACTAATGAGCCAACAATTGCTTAGTACAATGTACTGTTATGGACCTCAAATAAAACTGTTGTGGCACTAGCAATGCTACTCTCTCTCTCCACCTTCAAAAAGAAAAAAGCAAGAGCACAACATATTTTTCTATTTACTATTATAATACAGTTAACCACTCTCTCCTGTAAGGGCCTTTCTTTTTCTTTGTTTTATCCCTCTCTCCTCCACCCTTTCTCTTTCTTCCACTGTCCATCTTGACATCAACGTTAATTGACTTTTGCTCTACTGTATCTCTCCCGAGTCCCTCACTACCTGGCTCATTGCCTGGCTGTTATTCTGCATCTGAGTGCCGTCTTCCATTCCATTCGCCGCCTCCGCTGTCAATCAGTTGTATCGCCTGGTCCCGCCTCCACCAATCACAAGCGGCAGCACGGCTCCATTGTGTGTGTGTGATCCGCCGGCCCGTGAGAGAGAGAGTCAGATAGTTCTCCAACTCTGTGGCAGACAGTGAAATCCTGGTTGTTCCCCACCCATCTAGGTTATCTAACTATCGCGCCGCGCCGCCGCTACAACTAGAAACAATCGCCTGGCAATTTTTTTTTTTTTTTTTTTATATATATATATTTTTTTATATAATTCTTTTTTTTTAATCTGTGCAGGCCAGGCCACCGGGAAAACTCCCGGTGCTCCCGATGGCCAGTCCGGGCCTGCGCGGGTGAATGTATTGGACTTGAGTATAATTCGGGTTATAGTAGAAATATAAGCGTAGTAGCGTGTTGAATATCCCAACGGAATAACCCTAGTGATACAGCAAGTTATCCTAGAAGAAAGCGGTATATCAAAGTGGCTAATGTTAACGTTATCCCCTCCAGCGAGGTGGCCCCGGCAAGCGTTGCCTGAAGAGAACTGGTGGTTAGAGGCACCGTGCGTTGTTGCATGTTCAACTAGCAGGAGGGCTGTCTAGGACCCACAGAGTAGCTTCAGTTAAGGTAGCCACCAGATTACCACGCACGTCAACACAGCACCGGCAGTCAGCAGCTTGTCAGCACCGGCCGTCAGCAGCTTGTCAGCACCGGCCGTCAGCAGCCTAGCACGGGAGTTCGTCCCGTCCAGCAGAGGTCGCCATCACCCAGCACGCGCCTCCAGCCCGCTACTGCCCCCCTGCCTAACACAGCTTGCTAGCTCCTGGGACGAGAGCGTTCGACGCCATCTTACCACCCGGACTAGTGGTGGTGCGGCGAGGCCGCCATCTTGGTTGAGTACACTGGCACTTCGGTGACCAGGATCCTATCGTACAGTACACAGTGTGTCGCAGCCTACGGGCGAAGCTAATGGTTGCTAACCACAGTGCATAGGGGTACCCCACAAACATTTCATGCCGGCAGAGTATGTGGAAACACTATACAAAGACCAGAACAGAACATCAGACACAGGAATTAGTCTAGAAGAGATAGAAAAAGTCCAGATCACGAAAAAAGAAGTTGAAGAGGCTGTGAAGTCACTGGCCACGGACAGATCGCCCGGCGAGGATGAGATCCCTGCTGAACTGATTAAGAACTCTGGTGACAGATGCATCGAGCTCCTTGTGAAACTGGTAAACAACATCTATAACTCAGGAAATATTCCAAATGATTTCCTAAAATCAATGTTCATTCCGATCCCAAAGACCGGAAGAGCCACAGAATGCAACAATTACAGGACTATCAGTTTGATATCTCATGCATCAAAAGTACGAGGAAAATCATCAAGAACAGAATAGAACCCATAATTGAACATCAGCTCTCGGATAGCCAAATGGGTTTTCGCAAAGGAAAAGGAACAAGAGATGCAATCTGCCAACTCAGAATCATTGGTGAAAAATCGATAGACCAGCAGAAGAAGCTGTATATTTGCTTCATCGATTTCACGAAGGCCTTCGACAGAGTTGAACATACAACATTGATGAGAACAATGGAAGAATTCAAAATACCAGTTTCTGACCGAAGAATAATTGCCAACTTATACTGGAGGCAGAAGGCTAATGTTAGAATAGGAAAGGAGAAATCAAGAGACTTCCCGGTGGAGAAGGGTGTAAGACAAGGATGCATCTTGTCCCCTGTACTCTTTAATATGTACAGTGAATCACTGATGAAAAAAGGTCTGAGAGGAGGGAAAGGAGTAAAACTTGGCGAAGAGAACATCACCAATATAAGATACGCGGATGACACTGCTATAGTCTGTAACTGTCAAGAAGATCTACAGGACATGATGAATAAGCTGAATGTCGAATGCAAAAACTATGGAATGTCGCTAAACACAAAGAAAACTAAAGTAATGATCATTGAAAAAACACCAGGAACTGTTTGTAAAATACAGGTGGATGGAGAAAAACTTGAACAAGTGAAGGAGTACATGTACCTTGGAAGCTGGATCAGTGAAGGTGGAAGAGTTAACATGGACATTAAGAGAAGAACCGGAATTGCAAAGGGCGCATTCTGGAACCATAAAGAATTATTGAGAAGAAACATAAGTTGGAAAACGAAGACCAGGGCCCTCATTCATCAACGTGACGTAGAAAATGTTCTATTTCCACACGTAAGCACAGCATTTAGAATGCGTGCACGCACAAAATAAACGGGATTTACCACACGTGCGTACGCAGGTTCTACGCACACCTGTCATGATAAATATCACCTTGGCCCTGCGCCGAGGCTCGTGCACACTTTCACGTATTTGCATACCAAAACCGCCCCGATTAACCATATACGGTAATGGACACCCCCATGAAATGTGGAAGAATGGACTAAACCGAGGGAAGCGTGTTATGAGACAGGCTGACAGACGTGTACACGTACGGTGATGTCGGATATGATATCTATTAACCATTGCTGCCTGGGCAGCGCAAACACTAATAAAGACCGTGCTGGAATATGACTGCCTTTTTCCGTTTTGTTTGATTAATACCCAGGGATTAAAGTTCTCCTCAATTTTATTCCAAATCGCGACGGACTTTCCGTCAATTTTCTACCTGCTGCATATGATTTCTAGAGGCATACAATCTATTTTGATGTCAGTATTGGGTAGCCTATATAAACAATAATACGAGAGCATATACAAGAACAATGAATCTCACTGCCATGTATGATGTAGCCTGCCTTTCAATACATGAACTTGAATTCCATCATGTTTGTGTGTGGGAGTGGGTGGTACTGGTACAGTAATAACAGTCTACACAATATCACGATGGACCATGCCATGTAGCCTATGTTCTATTATGACATGATCTGTGACGACAAATGTTCTAGAATGTTTGATTAAGATATCATACTCTGACAGCATGCCTATGATCAACAAAAACACGAACTTGAATCCCATACACATACACCCTGGTGTCATTGCAATGCGTTTTTTATTCTTTCTTATACAGTAAAAAGGGGGAAGAACACTATATCGTGGGTGTTCATACAGCTTCTAAATTCCACTTGTTTCGTTTAACGTAAAGCCTTTTAAATATAATCAAAACGTTCCCGTGTTTCTGCGGTCTGTGCGCAAAATAATAACGAGTTGAGCTACGCGGAGCGCAGTCAGTCAGTACACCCCGTATATTCCGATAACGCTATATAAACCATGCTGCATTCATTCTGAGAGAAAGATCTATTATTCCAAATGCTATTCATAGGGTTTTGACCATAATTACACTACTGTTGCTATTTTACAATGAACTATAATGAATTACGGTTCATACAGAACATGCCAGTGTTGAAACTAATGCACAGAAGCTAATTTCCTTGTTGTAATAATATATTATACCAACGGGCACCAGGTACGCATGGTCCGAGCATGGTCCGAGCTGTGCGTAAATATATAATATAAGTTCAAGTTGAAATTGATGAATCCCACACTCTGCTTAGAAATGGTCGTACGCACAGCTTAAGCACATATCTGTGCGTAAATCACGTTGATGAATGAGGGCCCAGGATTTTGGAAACGTATGTTATGTCAGTCTTTTCATACGGAGCAGAAGCATGGACGCTGAATGAAGAGGCAAAGAGGATGATAGACTCTTTTGAAATGTGGACACTGAGGAAGATGCTGAAGATAACATGGAAGGATAAGATCAAGAATGAGGAGGTACTGAGAAGAGCGGATATGCAATGAGGACAGCTGCTGGAGAGGTTGAAAAAGAGAAAGATGGAGTTGTGCGGGCATGTTCTGAGAGGATCCAGCGGGGAGATGTTCAAGAAGGTGGTGATGGGGAAGGTGGATGGAAAGAGAGGAAGTGGAAGACCAAGAAAAGGCTGGGTAGACGACGTCTGTGATTGGAGTGGAGTGAGAGGCGGAGTCACGGAGTTGGAGAGAAGAAGTGGGGACAGAATGGGTTGGAGAGTGATAGGCAACCTTCGGAACGAAGAAGCCACCTAATGATGATGATGATTAGTTAGGACTTCTGTTTGGTAAAGTGGGCCCACCTTTTCATTTTATTTAAGTGTAATAACGTGCATGTTTATCCATATTAAATTCCCATTCAGTGCACCCTTCTATTCCTCCCCCTTGTCCTCCCTTCTCCCCCCATATTTGGGAGTACTAGAACAGTATATGTAAACCCTTAGGGAAGGTATTAGTACTGTGTCTAGCCCAGACGTGGGCAACACTTAGTCTGTTTACAGCGAGAGCACTTGGTGCCTAGGGCGTAATCACATAAATATCAGACTGTAATTATTGTGTAACAATAACAATTGTGTAATAATAACAAACTGAATGGGAGCAATGTGTGTCTTTTACTGAGCCTAACCCTAACCCTTTTTGATGCGGGTAATATTATTATTATTTAACCCTTTCCCCTTCCAGTCATACTGCACCTTATGTGACACTGTGAATAATGTGAATATTCCTCAGCTAGTCAGATAGTAAATTATATTGACCATATTGATCAAATTGTTTACACTGCCTGTGTTGTTTTTTACTACCTGTATACTGTGTTGTTTTACTACCTGTACCCCCCCCCTCCCCCCCATGCTGCTATGATGCCTGAATTTCCCCAAGGGGATCAATAAAGGAATATCTTATCTTGTCATTAAGGTCTCTAGTGGTCATCGAGGGAGGGTACTGCTTGCGGGAGGAACAAATCTATTTATTCATCTATCAGTCACTAGGTGTGGGAGGGCTAACGGAGGTATTGGAGGAAGTGAGAGCAGGTTGGGGAGTACTGCTGACCGCCCCGGAAGGGCGAGGAAGACCAGAGTACCAGACCAGGTTGGTAAATCCCGGGCCCCATCCACTCCCACTGCCGGCCTCCAGTTTGACGCTCCAGGCCCAAAGACGAGGGTGCAGTCAGACGGAGTTCTACTGTGTCCCGCTACCCAGTGACTGTGCACACCCGTTCCCACGAAGCAGGGATAATCCACCCTGCTACACAATAATAATTGTTTTTGTATGTTTTTTTTGTGTGGACCCCAGGAAGACTAGCTGGTTGCTATGGCACCAGCTAATGGGGATCCGTAATAAAATCTAAATAAAATCAAATAGGAAGCTTATTTCTTTCTGTTCTTGGCAGAATGTAGAATGTCTTGGCATCTCCACGTCACTACTGTATATTCTGACCGTTGCAACATATGTCTCCTTGCAACATATTATTTTTCTGTTTGTACTATTGCTTGATTCACTTTTGAATAAACCTCTGAAAGATGTTTTCTGCCTTTCATTATTGAATATGATCAGATAAACGCGACACATCAAATTAAATGTATCCATTAAAGGTGTACTATGTAGTTCTGAGAGAAATAATTGTTTACATCTGCAGAGCCTGCTACTATAATGTAATTATTTTAATTAGAGTCTCATTTTATCATACATTTTAAGAAGAAATACTGGTAGCACTTTATAATAACACCCTGTTACAATACATTTATAAGGTATTTGTAGATAATGAACTAATCATGAACAAACCATTTATATACGTTCATAAATGATTATTAAATCATTTATAACTATATTTGTATAACATTTATAATGTATTTATAACACATTAGTGTATAATGAACTAATCATTAACAAACCATTTATATACGTTCATAAATGATTATTAAATCATTTATAACTATATTTGTATAACATTTACAAACTATTTATAACGCTATAGTGGATAATGAACTAATCATGAACAAAACCATTTATATACATTCATAAATGATTATTAAATCATTTATAACTATATTTGTATAACATTTACAAATTATTTATAATGCTATAGTGGATAATGAACTAATCATGAACAAAACCATTTACAACTGATTAGTACATCATTTGTAAATGCACACGTAAAATTCGATCTGTTGATCACTTTTTCCCACATGATCAACCTTATTTGTTCATTATTAGTGCAACATTTAATAATGATATCTAATGTGTAGTAACACATTTGTAGATGCTTTGAAAAATGGATATGAAAAAACGACTATACCTCCATTTATTTGTTCATGTTCAACAAATGATTTGTTAGACATTCATAAAAGATCTATAAATCATTTGCAGATGCTATCGTGTGCCCTAATCTAAAGTGAACACTATTCATCATTAACAAATGTGTTATACAGTTTGTTCATTATTTGTTGACTTTTAACTCACCTGTTATGAACGATCTGGCTTTTATGAATACAGACACGAGGCAAAGACCAGACTTGTCTTTTCATGTTTAACAAATGATTTGTTAGACATTCATTAAACATCTATAAATCATTTGCAGATGCTATCGTGTGCTCTAATCTAAAGTGAACACTATTCATCATTAACAAATGTGTAATACAGTTTGTTCATTATTTGTTGACTTTTTCATCACATGTTATAAATGTTCTAGACAGCTTTTGGATCCACCCTTCTTTGTGACATCAAACAGTGACAGAATTAGGACTGTAGATAAATGCAATTTTATTAACACAAACAAAGCAAAGCAAAATACCAATACACAGTTTATTTATTATTTATTTAAAAGAAAATGTGTATCTTTTGACACTCCTCACACTGACATGGTTTCTCTATATACTGTGTGGATTATTTTATGACTAACTAAAATACTAAATGCTTTGTAACAGTCCTCACATTGACATGGTTTCTTTCCTGTGTAGACTCTTCTCTTCTGACTATCTGTATTGTACTTTTCTGATGTCATGAAGTATTCGGCCTAGGGGACCATGACGATGTTTTGTAACAAAAACAATGCAACAACCAATAAACATGGTTTATAATAAAAAAGAAAAATACTCTCTTCAAGACCTCAGCCAACAGCACAGGAAAGGGAGAAGTTTCCTTGCCTTTTTTAATTCTTCGACCTCAGCCGACATCACAGGGTGATCTTTAAAGGAACACACCAACATTTTGGGAAGAGAGACAAGAAGAGAGAGACAAGAAGATAGATACCAGTTTCCTCGCTGGCTGCATGTTAGCCTAGCTTAGCACAATGAATGGAAACGGACATGACCAGTTATCCTTCGGAGAAGTGTTAGTTGTTCAATGCCTAGGCTAACTGGCCATGTCCGCTTCCATTCATTGTGCTAAGCTAGGCTAACGTGCAGCCAGATAGCTTTCTACTGAACACACAAAGAGAAACTGGTATCCATTATCTTCTTGTCTCTCTCTGGAGAAGATGATAAGCTAATTTCCCAAAATGTTGGCGTGTTCCTTTTAATTGCCATAACATAACATAACTACTCAAACTACAAACGTTGTAACATAGAATTTCACCCACTCCTGTACTTTATTTCCTTTTCAGGAAAGGGAGAAGTTTCCTTGCCTTTTTTAATTCTTCGACCTCAGCCGACAGCACAGGGTCATCTTTAATGACATTCGCACAGTGCAATGCAAATGTCTGCAGCTTTTGCTGCCTCGAATATCCCTTCAGTAGTTCACCATATCTCTCTGGTGAGGCAATGGCCAGCTCTGGTATTGCTGCACTCGTCACTACTGTGTTTCTATCCACCCCGACATGGTTATAGGACATGGCGAGATTCGTCCCTCTCCTGTAGTGCTGCAGGACCTTCTGGTACCTCTTGACCACCTGGTCTGGATGTACTGCTACAATGGAAAAGTCAAAACAAAAAGATAAATGAAGTATAGAACAGCTAGTTCCAACCATACATTGATATTGGCCAAGAGGCATTCTAAGCTGTGCCAATATGATTAAACAGACCATAACTCTTCCAGAATTAACTGGAATGTCAATTGATGGGAACATAGGATAGCATCTCTCAATCTCTGACTCCATTCATATGTTGCACATGTGCTGGCAGGGGTCAATCATATCTCTGTTGTCACTGTATTAAATAGCATTGCATTTTACGTAATTTGAAAGCCAGTTAATTTCCCTTAACAATGATGTCCCATCCATAAGGATCATGCATTTCTGGGATGAGATGTGTGTGTGTGTGTGTGTGTGTGTGTGTGTGTGTGTGTGTGTGTGTGTGTGTGTGTGTGTGTGTGTGTGTGTGTGTGTGTGTGTGTGTGTGTGTGTGTGTGTGTGTGTGTGTGTGTGTGTGTGTGTGTGTGTGTGTGTGTGTGTGTGTGCGCGCGCGTGTGTGTGTGTGTGTGTGTGTGTGTGTGTGTGTGTGTGTGTGTGTGTGTGTGTGTGTGTGCTTACTCATACTCATCCCACAAATGCATGATCCGTACGGAAGGAACATCATTGTAAAGGGAAATGAACAGACTTTCCAATTATATAAGGTACAATGCTATTTAATACAGTGACAACAGAGATATGATCGACCAAATACAAAGCTCCAAACTTTTTTGATGAGTTTACAACACAGCATTAGCAATAGCTGGACGTTCTAAACCAAAAACAGCATGGATTGAGCTGAAATGGATATATCCATGAATCAACATTCTGGATAATTAGGCAATACGAATCTATGTCCATCATTCCAAATGAACCTGTTTAAATAGTAATACAAGCCCAGTTTTTGTAATCACAGCTCCCAGACACATAATTTCCACAGCCCATATTTACATCTGCGTCCGTAGTTTTTTCCCTCCCCTCTGGTCTTATCTTTTTTCCCCTTCTTCCTCTTCTGCTTCTTCTTTTTCTTGTTTTTCTTGCGTTTCTTCCTCTCATCCTCAGATGATGAGGACGAGGAAGAAGATGATGAGGAGGAGGAGGCTGAGGAATCCCTGAATGACTCCGATGAGTCTTCCAGGTCCATCGCGGCCTCCTCCACTGCCTCCTCCACTGCTTTTCTTCTTGTCTAATGCAGAAAAAAATAATGACAGACATACTGTAAACATTTAGTAGACACAGTACACGAAAGAGAGAGCATAGTTGTGGCTGTAAATTGTGTGTTGCCATGACCCGATGCTGTCCAAACTGGTTTGCCTCTTATCTAAGGGAGAGAACGTTCTCGGTGGCTGTGGGTACTTTTAAATCTGACCCCACCCCCCTCTCATGTGGGGTACCACAGGGATCGGTGCTAGGACCACTCCTCTTTGCCATTTACATGCTTCCCCTAGGCCTCCTCATCAATAAATTCACCGGCATTAAATACCACTGCTACGCAGACGACATACAACTACTCTGCTCTTTTAAACCCGCCAACTTGGAGAAACTCAGCCTTCTCCAGGAGTGCCTGCTCGGCATTGAGAGCTGGATGGGGAGTAACTTCCTCCAGTTAAATGCAAAAAAACGGAGGTGCTGATCGTAGCAGCTGAAAAGACTGCAGCTAGAGTGGCCACTCACTTGGGGTCCCTTAAAGACAACATACGTCCCCACCTGAGAAACCTGGGTGTTGTCTTCGACCAGGCCATGAACCTAGACAAACATGTCAAAACACTCACACGCACCTGCTTCTTTCACCTCAGAAACATTGCAAAACTACGCACCATCATATCTCACTCTGAACTAGAACTGTCCGTGCATGCTTTTATTTCCTCTAGGCTTGACTACTGCAACTCACTTTTCACCTGTCTCACCAAATCATCCACAGACAAACTACAAATGGTCCAAAATGCTGCAGCCAGGCTACTCACAAGGTCAAAAAAATCATGTCACATCACTCCCATTCTGGTATCCCTGCACTGGCTCCCGGTACACTATAGAATTCACTTCAAAGTCCTCACTTTCACTTTCAGAGCACTTCACGGTCAGGCCCCTATCTACATCACTGAACTCATCCATCCCTACACCAACACCCGCTCACTCAGATCTGCCGATCAGCACCTCCTGGTGGTCCCCAGGTCCAGGCTAAAAACAAGGGGTGATCGAGCTTTCGAGGTGACAGCACCAAGGCTCTGGAACGCTCTCCCCCTGGACCTGCGAACTGCCCCCTCTGAAAACTCTTTTAAAAAACAACTAAAAACACATTTGTTCAGACAGGCCTTTGGGCATACATAGGCACTTCTTCTTGTCCTCACTGTTCTATAGTTTTGTTTTAATTAGTGACTCATAATTTTATCCAAATTCTTTTATTCTTTTTTGTATTTTATTTTTTTATAATTTTTTAAACAAACACATAAACAAACATGACAACATAAAATTAGATATACAAGCATTAATTAACAGTGCACATCCAATGAAATCACCATTTAGATAAATGTCTTATACAAGATATACACCTAATACCTGCTATCTAATACCCTACATACATATGCTCCTGCTCGCTACAACCCCCCCCCCCCCCCCCCCCCCCCGGACCCCCCATTGGATAATCCATCCATTATCATTCGCTCCTAACCAGGCATCACCATTATATGCTAGCTTTTATTCTCTCCACCACTTCTAACTACATTGTCATTTTGGATTCATTGAGACCCAAAATTCTTGCTGTAGATATTTCATAATAAATTACATCGAGATATGTAAGAAACCAGACCTTCCGGCACATTTTTTCCGGTTGACACCATCGTGATGCTATCAGCTTTTTAGCCACTGTGATACCAGATAAAACCAATCTCTTTAGCTGTATGGGTACTGCACACTCAAAAACATCATTCAGCAGTAATACAGAGGGGTGTACACAGGGCCGCCTGGGAGAAATGCGAGGCCCCCCCCCCAAAAAGGAAAAAAAAAATATATATATAATTTTTATTTTTTTCATACAGTCAACATATTCGTAAATAATAGCGCTGCCCGAGGCTGGGCATGATACAGTCAACATATAGCAAGAGAGAGAGCGAGAGAGAGCTCCCGTTCTACAGTCAATATACAGTGTACAGAGAGAGAGACACATTGGAAAGAAATTGAAATGCTATTTGGCCCTAAACAGAGAGTACACAGTGGCAGAATACCTGAGCACTGTGACTGAAGATCCTTGACTAGGTACAGACTCAGCGAGCACAGCCTAGCCATGAGAAAGGCCGCCATAGGCAGACTGTGTGTGTTAGAAAGAGAGAGAGAGAGAGAGAGAGCATGTGTGTTAGAGAGAGAGCATGTATGAGAGAGATAAGCAAAGATGACCCCCTAAAGGATATTCAACTTTTAATGAAAGAACAAAACAGAAGGAAAAGATAACTTCACAAAGGCAACATGAATATACATAGATCCAAAATGACAAAGATCAACACTTAAATCCAAAGAGAAGAGGGTCTATACCAGAGAAAACAAAGCAGCAAGGAGCCAATGGCCGACAGCTAAAGGCTAGCCAGGTAGGCTACTGACACCAGGCCACACACAGCTTTGGCCAACGGCCCAACGCTACCCAAGCTACACAAACGACCAAGACAATGAATTCACACACAGCACATGTTGTATCTCCAAATGTTGTGAAGTAACATATGTTTTGCCTGGAAAAAAACATCGTTATTAACAAAACATTCGGGAGGGGAAGGAAGGAAGAGTGGGGTAATGTCATGATTTTCATTAATCTTACCTGCACCAAGGAACGCAGGGCGAAAGGCCGCAACACAGGTCTCCACGTTGACGAAAGGCCTCTCGCTGGCGGGACAAAAATAACCCCCTGCTATTCTCACGGCTAATGTCAATGGTCGTAGCACAAGCTAACAGCTAACTCAAGGCTAACTGATAGCATCAAACGAACGTTCCCAGCCGAGCGCAGCCGGCAGCTAACGTCGTAGCTAAACAGCTAACTGGCTAACAGTTAGCTCAACCAGGCTATCGCTAACCATTAGCTAACGCAGAAGCAAGCTATGCGGCTACATACAGGTGCTGACACCAGGCCACACACCGTTAGCTACTAGTAGTACTACAACAGCTAGTCGGCCAGTTTAGCTCCAGAGAGAGAGAGAGAGAGAGAGAGAGAGAGAGAGAGAGAGAGAGAGAGAGAGAGAGAGAGAGAGAGAGAGAGAGAGAGAGAGAGAGAGATGTCCACGGCGGGAATAGAATAGAGTTAATAGAATAGGTTAAAAACTCACCAAACGTCCAAGAGGATGGAGACAACCGCGTGGAGTTGACGAAGTTCATCTGCCAAACGACCATCCTCTTCATCTTGGCTTGCGCTGTCTCTAGGTTAGCTAACGCTAGTTAGCCTTTAGCTAAGCTAGCTACTAGCCGACATCATCATGGCTATACCATGACAAGGCTCCGGCCATTTTCCCGCCAGCGAGAGGCCTTTCGTCAACGTTCCTTGGTGACCGACCGACCTCTTCGTCTTGGCTGGCATAACTAAGCATAATAGTCAAAGGCTGCAGGCGCGAAATAGTCAAACGCAGCTGACTCACGCCGGCGTACTACACATGATGTAAGTAACCACTCCCATCGTTGAAACCAATAGTATGTCTGCTGCAGAGCCCCAGAGGCTGAGCTCCAATAGTGAGTATGTCTGCAGACCCAGGAACAAGTCAGACACATTCTACAAACGTGTCTAATGTGAAATATATAAGCATATAAGCAAAACTAGATTTTAGGTCTGTGATGAAAAAGGGCCTCGCGGGAAGGGGGGCCTCGCAATTTTTTTTTAAAAAATTAAAAAATTAAATAAAAAAAATAATAAATAATTTTTTTTTTTTATTATTATTATTATTTTTTTTTTTGCGAGGCCCCCCTTCCCGCGAGGCCCTGTGCGACCGCACTGCTCGCACACCCCCTGAGGCGGCCCTGGGTGTACAGGTATATTCAGAGTTAAGAGATTTGATAATTGCTGGGTCACTTCTTTCCAGAATATCTTAACTGGTGGGCAGTCCCAGTACATTCTTTTATTCTACTTTTTCTATCTGGTTTCACTGTTTTCTTAACTGCTGTCTGTTGTTGTCATTTATTTCTGATTTTGTTTTATTGTGTTTTTATATTAAGCTGTAGTGTAAAGTACCCTGTGCATTCGTGCTGTGAAGGGTGCTATATAAATAAAGGTCATTCATTCATTCATTCATTCATTCATTCATGCATTCATTCATTCATTCATTCATTCATTCATTCATTCATTCATTCATTCATTCATTCATTCATTCATTCATGACCCGATGAAGACCGTGTTATTGCTTTTGTTTACTTTGAAATGTAATAATACTACAGCGTGATATCCCTAATTAGCAAATATGTAATCCTTCTTGAAGTTCAAATATCATATAAAATGTACATTGTTTCTACAGTAGCATTATGTTGAACTAAGGCATTGAAGTTTGTATGGAGCCATTAATACTGTATGTCTGTGTGTGTTTATGTCGCTTCTTAGACTATATAAAGGTTACCACTAGGTGGCAGAGTAGATTAGTATTGGATGTGAAATCTAGAAGCATAGAGCAACAGGTCTAATCATGCATGGGTGATGGTGAAATTCCACTGAACTTTATGAAAATCTGTTTTTATATAATTTAAAATCTGGTATCTATAATTTATATAATCCTGTTTACAAACAGACACTGTAGCGCAACCTATGGACGTGGTCAAAACGTACTGGGTTGCCCTGCCCATGCTACACCCCTCCATCAAGATTTGTGAAAATCGGTCATGTAGTGTTCGCATAATTCTGCACCGCCATAGACCAGTCACCAACTCCATATCCTCCTTTAATGTTTATCGTTAGGCCTACTGTTTTCCTCCATTATTATACTGTAAATATGTTATTGTTGTTGCTCTCCATGTAAAGCGTCTTTAAGAAAGTCTACCTTGAAAAACACTGTTATAATTAAGCAATTGAATAAGTCAAATTGAGTTGCTTATCTGTGCCCCCTGAATAATATTTGATGCATGATGTCACCCCATGTTTGTCTCATGACAGAGCGTTTACATAAACCGCTATTGAATAATATGTTATTTATTTAATATAAATGTTGCTTAATGTGTTACTTACGTTTGGCCAATTCGGTCAATAGGGAGTCCCTCTCTTTTGTCAATTTGTCCCTCTCTTTTGACAACTTCCCCAGCGGTGTGCGGAATTTTATTGCAGACAGCCCAGCTGTGGGGCACGGTTGTATAGCGTTACCTGAAACAACACAGAAAACAACCAGTGGCAGCTAGTTAACAAAAAGTGATTGTTATTATATGTTGTTATAACGCTAGTGTAGCTATAGCTAACAATAACTACATAGCATACAATAACAAAATACTACTATAGCACAAGCACATGTTCTTCAATGTTTCATATTTGTTATTAGTGGTTAATTTGCCCTCAGCGAGAAATAGTTTTTTTTAATCAAATCAAAAAAGACACTGGATTGAGCGAATTTAATTGAAAAGTCACAGGGTAATCAAAAGGGAAGTCCTTTTATTATTACTTTACTAATAACACAGCTGGACATTTTGACATTGATTGATAGCTGCGACCAGTAAAAATTATAAAATAAAACAATGAGAAAATCTAAATATTTGTTTCTGTGCGAGCGAGCAAACCTATCTTGCACAGATCCCCTATATATGTTATCTTGAACGTTTTAGAAACAAGCTGTACATTTACATTTACATTTAGTCATTTAGCTGACGCTTTTATCCAAAGCGACTGTAAGAGCAAGCCATAATCCAGAATTTTTTTATATTTAATTTGGTTATTATAATGTATGTAATTATACATATTATTTTATTACTGAGAATATTATTTTTTATTATTATTAAGTTTTAGTTGGTGAAGGGGCTTTGCAAATATGGAGCAACATCGTTTTTGACAGAGCTTTTTACCGTGTTTTATTTGAAAATGTCTTGTTTGTATTTCTTTATGATTTTGCACTCATTCTTTTGAAGTAGCCTAAAAAACGAGTGTTGGAATGATTTATAAGTCACTGCAATCCCAAAAGGAAAATTATGATAATTTCCATTATCATGCCTTGTTGTGAAGGGCCAGATTAAACTGAGAATATCCCTTTATTGTTTGATATACTTTGTATATTATTTATATATACACGGTATATCCCTTTAAGCCTGCGTGTAAATCATAGTAACATTCACTTTCCCTATGAATAATGCCCCCTGACGAAGGCTACAGGCAGTCTCGCACTCAGACAGGTGCAATGGGCGAGTTTCAGGCAGGTCAGAACATGCCCAGAGGCAGTGTATTGATACCAGACAAGAACTGAGGTTTGGTACTAGATTGTCACTTAAGTATATATGCTGCGGCAGGTGCGCCCAGCAGTAGTTCATCAAGTTCGTCTAAAGCAGCAGTGTGACAAGTTCGGTAATAGTAAAGTGTCAGAGTTTAATGCAGTAACGTCAAGTTCGACCTAGTTTAATGTGAAGTATAGTGCACAGGAGAACCAGCGTCGGCGATTGCAGAACCATTCCTGGTTGGATTATATTGATTTGGGACGTGACCACCGGAGAAGAGTATCGTTGATTTCCACTGTCGTTTGGGATTCAACCTCGTGAGGATTACAACTCGGGCCTGCCTGGTGGACGGGGCTGGCTAGCTGTCATCAATGCTGTCGGGCATTTTGGATTACAACTATTGCTTTTGGCTGCTGATCAAGGGAGTTTACAAGAACCGACTCCTGTACCTGGAGTCTCTTTATTCCTCATTGAATCAGACGGAGTACCCGAACATTCCTCTACCCTCCAGGCCTTACACCCCGGAGGGAACCCATTGTCTCCAGTCGGTACCAGTGTTGCCCTATATAATTGCTACTATACGACAGGTGGTGTCGACTTAGACCCATCGTAGGATTCCTGCTATTCTTAGTGACTTATGCTCTTGACTGACTTTACGTATATTCTTCGCCATACAAGCGCGACCCTAATTCTCATTCTGTAACCTAACGTTGCCTAATAATAATAAATTACCCTCCAATAGTATTTCTGTGTCAATGCCGTGTTCTTGTGGGTGTTCACCATCTATATTTGATGTACTGTCTGGCCAGTAATTAAAGTACATAACTAGCAGTGGTTTAATCTATCACAATCTTTAATACAGTCAGGGTTTTGTAACCCCTCAGTTACAATTGGTCCTTCGAGCCGGAGGGTATCAGTGTAATATTTAATATAATATTAATATTGACCATGGCCAGCGGTGAACACTCCCCAAGCGGCTCCCCCAAGCTAGAACGCCCGCAGCGCAAACGTCAGCCACCTCCATATCTGGAGGAATTCGCTTTCGTTTTACCCCCTAGCTTATCTAAACGGACGTTAAATACGAATAAAACGGATAGTTTAAGCATGCCCACTCCTATCGACTTGGCAGCCCCGCCAGTAGAGACCCCAGAGGGTTCAAACAAAACTGACTTAGCTCACGGGGGGGACCAAGCGGGACATGACGTGACTATACCTCCAGACAGCGTCACCGGGATAGACCCCGGAGCGCTCCAGGATAACGAAAGCGCTCCAGGGATAGACCCCGGTGCACAACCAACCCAAGAGCGCGTACCCGAGACAGCCCTCGGCGCGCAACCACGAGAAGAGTACCGTGCTCAAGAGATAGACCTCGGAGCGCGCCAGGAGAACAGGTCTCCACCAAGCCCTGTCAACGCCCGATCACCTCCATCGGTGTCATCCCCCAGCGAGGCTGACCAGAGACTGGCGCAAGCCTTAATCGCCACGCTGACAGCTTCAACCGAAAGAGACCGTCTCCAAGCACAGACACTTAGTGAGCGCGAACACTCTGCAGTGGAACGAGAACGCCTCCAGGCGCAACAACAGAACGAGCGAGAACGCATCCGACTAGAAGAGAGTCGCCTCCAGGCCAACACAGCGATGACCATCAGACTGGAAGAGAGGCGCCTCCAGGCTGAAGAAACCATTCAGCGAGACCGTACCAACGCGCAACGCGATGCACAGCGCGACGCCGTCAATGCACAGCGCGAAGCGGAGCGGGACCGCCTGCAGGCGCAGATGATAGAACAATTGATCCAGAGGGCTACCCCCCACTCCTCCACGCGGAGCTCCCGGAGATCATCACAACACGGGTCGAGGGCACCTTCCCCTCCCCGACACATCTACACGGGACCCAGCCAGCAGGAAGAACCTGTTCACGTCGCCGAGCCCTCTCCCCGACCAGACTACACGGGACCCAGCCAGCAGGAAGAACCTGCCTACGTCGCCGAGCCCCCTCCCCGACCGGTCCATACGGGACCCAGCCAACGGGAAGAACCGGCCTACATCGCCGAGAGACTAACTAGAAGACTCCAAGACCTAGCGGAGGAAGAGGAGGGATGTCAAGCCCACCAGTACGAACCTACTTTGGACCATGAGGCCCAGTACAGCCCCGACCCCAGCCCCGAGCCACTGCGTTACGAACCCCCGACCCAAACCAAGGTTGAGTTTAATACACAGTCAGCACCGAGGAGCAGCACCTGGGGGCCCGGCCTCTGGTACCCACCCAGCACTAACCCACGACCCCACGTACGGGGAGACTCGCCCAGGAGGCCTCTCCCCCTACGCTCATCGGTGTCCCAGCCATCCATGGCATCTTACCTTGGCGCACCGACGTTCCCAGACTTTACGCACGAGGACAGAGCACAGTACACGGAATTACGCATGTGTTTGGAGACTATGATGTCCGATGTCCCCGACGAGTCGTACAAATATGCCATCCTCCTCAAGCATCTCAAGGTGCCCAGAGCGCATAACATAGCGCTGGCATATTCCAACTCAAGCACCCCATACTCCGCGGCTCTGGTGGCCCTCGACCAGCGCTATGGACGCATATGGGATTACGTGATCCAAGAAATACGAGAGATCGACCGCCTCCCCCCAGCCAAAGACAATAGAGCACTGGATGACCTCTCTATCAAGGTACAATCCCTCGTGGGGATGCTGGGGTCCCAAAAGGAGAAGGGGAGACATGAACTGTATGCAAATTCTAACGTGGAGCGGATACTGGAGAAGCTCCCTCCAGCCCGTCAAGAGCGTTTTCGGCGGCAGAGAGACCACAGTGACCCCAACGGCCCAGAACCATCCCTCCTAGACCTAGCTGATTTCCTCGCCAGGGAAGTTAGCAGTCTACGATTGGACACATTCGTGTGGAGTGGCTCTGACCCTAGAGATGGACCGAGAAGGTTCAACGACAACCGCCGGTCCGTGACAGTTATGCACCAAGCCGAGGTTGAGCCACGGCAGACGAGCCACAACACCCACGTCAAGGAGAAGTGGAAGGCTGTCTGTCAATACTGTGAAAATGAACATTGGCTGTCTCAATGTGACACCTTCAAGAGGCTGACCGCTGACGAGGTGAGTCAGTGGATCAAAGCGAACCGCCGCTGCTTCCGCTGCGCGCGCAGCCATATGGCAGCTGAGTGCCGCCTAAAGAAAAGATGCAGCAAGTGCGACGGCGCCCACCTGGAGGTCCTGCACGACAGCAACAAGCGTCCGCCAGGACAACAAAGTAAGCCCGTCACGTGATGTACCAGGCCGAGGCGGTGTCACCACAAACCAGTCCTGGACCCCCCCCCTGGTGTCCTGACTGCTACAGCAGACACTGGGAGTCGCGGTGCGACTCGGACTACCGCGAGTCGGCACCACTACAGAAGATCCATTGGCCCCCCCCTGGTGTACTTACTGCCGCAGCGGACACTCCTTGTCACGGTGTGAAGCCTACCAGAAACTGACCCCCGCCGAAATGGATCAGTGGAGTAGGACGAACACACAGGACCACGCTCGCTGCGATACACTGCGCGAGGCCCACAAGAAAGGACTAGCCCGACAAGGCAACCCACCAACAGGAGTGCTCCACATAGACCCCAAGCAGAGCGGGACCCCCCGAGTGCTCATCAAAGTGGTCAGAGTGCTCCTGAGCTACGAGGACAAGGTCATGGACACTTACGCCGTCCTAGATGATGGATCTGAAAAGACTCTCCTCCTCGCTTCCGCCGCAGCCCAGTTGGGCCTGCGGGGTAACAAAGAAACAATGACAATCCGTACTATTCAGCGAGACCTGAAGACCATAAAGGGTGAAAATGTCTCATTCAAAATAGCAGCGGTCGGGCAGCCCGAGAAGGTCAGTCAAGCTACAGCTACCCCATCCCACAGCTTATGGCAAAGTACGAGCACCTACGCAGACTACCTATACCGCTTATCGACGGCGCCACACCGACCCTGCTCATAGGCTCCGACCACGCGGACCTCATTCTCCCAATTGAGGCGGCACACATCGGACCCAAAGGATGCCCAGTCGCGGTTCAGACCCGACTGGGGTGGACGCTCCAGGGCCCCCTCTACGGACTTGACAGTCAACCCACGTCTACACGCTGCCTGCACACAAAGGTGAGCGACACCGGCCACTCTCTCGTACAGCCCGTTGAGAGGCTATTGACATTAGACCAGAGGCCTGTGAGAGAACCGTGGGCCCAAGAAGAGGGAGTTCCGAACTCCACCCCCCTCAGCTGCGCTCCAAGCGACGTAGCTGACCTCGAACCCAGTACCCCAAGCGACTTCTTGATGGGGCGGCCGGAACCGGCCCCTCCTCAGATGGGGTACAGACCGAACAAGAGGAACAGACGGAGGATGTGGAGACCAGGGCCGCCTCAGGGGGTGTGCGAGCAGTGCGGTCGCACAGGGCCTCGCGGGAAGGGGGGCCTCGCAAAAAAAAAAAAAAAAAAAAAAAAAAAATTTATTAATTTTTTTTATTATTATTTTTTATTATTATTTTTTTTTTTTGCGAGGCCCCCCTTCCCGCGAGGCCCTTTTTCATCACAGACCTAAAATCTAGTTTTGCTTATATGCTTATATATTTCACATTAGACACGTTTGTAGAATGTGTCTGACTTGTTCCTGGGTCTGCAGTCCTGCAGCTGCAGACATACTCACTATTGGAGCTCAGCCTCTGGGGTTCTGCAGCAGCATTGGTTTCAACGAAGGGAGGCAGCGTGAGTCGGCTGCGTTTGACATTTTCGCGCGTGCAGCTTTTGACTATGCTTAGTTATGCCCAATAGCCAAGACGAAGAAAGAGGTCGGTCATTATCAGTCGGTCGGTCACCAACCAAGGAACGTTGACGAAAGGCCTCTCGCTAGCGGGACAAATGGCCGGAGCCTTTCGGTATAGCCATGTCGGCTAGTAGCTAGCTTAGCTAAATGCTAACTAGCGTTAGCTAACCAGGCGAGGCGAGTGGATGTCTTTTCAAAAGAAGGAGAAGAGAACTTGTGAGCAGATAAATCTGTTAGGCAGCAATACGCCGAAATTACACCGTGGGGCCAAGAAAGTATCCTTCCACGTTGATACTGCGTTATGGTGAGTCAACTTATGATTATGTACCCGCCGTGGATCTGAGTCACCTGACCCTATCTCTCTTTCTCTCTTGGAGCCAAACTGGTCTAGCTAATACTACTAGTAGCTAACTGTGTGAGCTAACTGTTAGCCAGTTAGCTGTTTAGCGTCAGCTGGGAACGTTCGTTTGATGCTATCAGTTAGCCTTGAGAATAGCAGGCCCTTTGACAGAAGATGTAGTCGGGCCTGCACCATGACAAGGCTCTGGCCAGTGGCCATAGCTTCTTTTTGTCCCGCCAGCGAGAGGCCTTTCGTCAACGTGGAGACCTTGCGGCCTTTCGCCCAGCGTTCATCGTGCAGGTAACTTGGATTAATGAAAATGTCATGATGACATTACCCCACTCTTCCTTCCTTCCCCTCCCGAATGTTTTGTTAATAACGATGTTTTTTTCCAGGCAAAACATATGCTACTTCACAACATTTGGAGATACGACATGTGCTGTGTGTGAATGGTCGTTTGTGTAGCCACGTTGTGTGTGTCACGTGGCCTGGTGTCACAGTACCTGGCTAGCCTATTTAGCTGATGTCGGCCATTGGCTCCTTGCTGCTTTGGTTTCTCTGTTGACCCTCTTCTTGTTGGATTTAAGTGTTGATCTTTGTCCTTTTGAATCTCTCATACATGCTATAGTCTCTCTCTAACACACACACACACATGACAAACACACATGTTCTCTCTCTCTCTCTCTCTCTCTCTTTCTAACACACACAGTCTGCCTATGGCGGCCTTTCTCGATGGCTAGGCTGTGCTCAAGGATCTTCAGTCACAGTGCTCGGGTATTCTGCCACTGTGTACTCTCTGTTTAGGGCCAAATAGCATTTCAATTTCTTTCCAATGTGTCTCTCTCTCTCTCTCTCTCTGTACACTGTATATTGACTGTAGAACGGGAGCTCTCTCTCGCTCTCTCTTTTGCTATATGTTGACTGTATCATGCCCCGCCTCGGGCAGCGCTATTATTTAAGAATATGTTGACTGTATAAAAAAAAAAAAAAAAAAAAAAAAAAAATATATATATATATATATAATTTTTTTTTTTTTTTTTTTTTACCTTGGGGGGGGGGGGGGGGGGGCCTCGCGTTAAATCTCGCACAGGGCCTCGCATTTCTCCCAGGCGGCCCTGGTGGAGACACAGCCAAGCACAGATCAACCAGTCTCAGGCCCGCTTCCTCCTAAGCTCCCTACCATCCCTTCCAGCCCGTCAGAAGCGGGTCAAGGACAGGGACAACTTAAAAGTGGACACAGTCGTTATGATCATAGACCAGTCACTACCCCGAGCTATGTGGCCGGCCGGCCGCGTAAGCAAAGTGATCACTGGTGCCGACGGAAAGGTCAGAGCGGCAGAAGTTATTGTCCAGGGGCGGACTTACACCCGACCCGTGGCGAGGCTGATAGAGTTGCCAGAGCTCCCTGACCCCCCTGATGACGATCATGACCCACTGACTTTGTAGATTGCCCTACTCCCCACAACAGACGTTGAGCAGTTGACTGGACTATTAATCTGTCTTCCTTTAACTAATTAGGTGCGGACTAATTAGGAGGCGGCTGTTGTGAAGGGCCAGATTAAACTGAGAATATCCCTTTATTGTTTGATATACTTTGTATATTATTTATATATACACGGTATATCCCTTTAAGCCTGCGTGTAAATCATAGTAACATTCACTTTCCCTATGAATAATGCCCCCTGACGAAGGCTCCAGGCAGTCTCGCACTCAGACAGGTGCAATGGGCGAGTTTCAGGCATGTCAGAACATGCCCAGAGGCAGTGTATTGATACCAGACAAGAACTGAGGTTTGGTACTAGATTGTCACTTAAGTATATATGCTGCAGCAGGTGCGCCCAGCAGTAGTTCATCAAGTTCGTCTAAAGCAGCAGTGTGACAAGTTCGGTAATAGTAAAGTGTCAGAGTTTAATGCAGTAACGTCAAGTTCAACCTAGTTTAATGTGAAGTATAGTGCACAGGAGAACCAGCGTCGGCGATTGCAGAACCATTCCTGGTTGGATTATATTGATTTGGGACGTGACCACCGGAGAAGAGTATCGTTGATTTCCACTGTCGTTTGGGATTCAACCTCGTGAGGATTACAACTCGGGCCTGCCTCGTGGACGGGGCTGGCTAGCTGTCATCAATGCTGTCGGGCATTTTGGATTACAACTATTGCTTTTGGCTGCTGATCAAGGGAGTTTACAAGAACCGACTCCTGTACCTGGAGTCTCTTTATTCCTCATTGAATCAGACGGAGTACCCGAACATTCCTCTACCCTCCAGGCCTTACACCCCGGAGGGAACCCATTGTCTCCAGTCGGTACCAGTGTTGCCCTATATAATTGCTACTATACGACAGGTGGTGTCGACTTAGACCCATCGTAGGATTCCTGCTATTCTTAGTGACTTATGCTCTTGACTGACTTTACGTATATTCTTCGCCATACAAGCGCGACCCTAATTCTCATTCTGTAACCTAACGTTGCCTAATAATAATAAATTACCCTCCAATAGTATTTCTGTGTCAATGCCGTGTTCTTGTGGGTGTTCACCATCTATATTTGATGTACTGTCTGGCCAGTAATTAAAGTACATAACTAGCAGTGGTTTAATCTATCACAATCTTTAATACAGTCAGGGTTTTGTAACCCCTCAGTTACATGCCTAATGTAAACACTACATCTAAATGTAGTTCAAATGTAAACATAATCTGGGCACGGTACTGTTTTTGGCGTCTTAATTGTACAGAATAGACCATTGGACTAGCACAATAGAATGTTCATTAGTTTACAAATGATTTATAATGCTATAGTGGATAATGAACTAATCATGAACAAAACCATTTACAACTGATTAGTACATCATTTGTAAATGCACACGTTTAAAATTCGATCTGTTGGTCACTTTTTTCCACATGATCAACCTTATTTGTTCATTATTAGTGCAACTCTCAATTCGAACTCTTGATAATGGCTATATAGCCATACATTGATTGATAGCCTATAGCTAATAGCTTTTTAAGCTAATGTTAGTATAGCTACAACATATGTTTGCATGTGCTTGATAGCTAGCTACTAGATTTAGCAAGGTAGGTAGGTAGCAAGGTAGGTAGGTTTAGCAAGGTAGCATAAGTAATAAGTAAGTTGGCCAGCCAACGTGAATTTAGTGCTGTGTACTGTAGCTTACCTGCGCTCAGTGCACTGTTGCCAGCTCCTTCCGCATCCTCGACAGTCGAGGATCGCGTACTAGGCTTAGAATATGTTCTTTTTCTGGCTTCCATCGTGTTCATGCTTTGCCCACACTTTACAAGCGCTAGAATCAGAGTCTATAAAGACGGGCGTGTCTATGACACGTCAAACAGGGGTGCGTTCAAGTTCGCGAACTATTTCAAACTGTGAATTGTATGATTTAATTAATTATTTGAATACCAGAGGTCCTTTCACTTGCATCTAACGTTAAGTTGGGTTGCAGCACGTTATGTACTAGCTAGCAGGACAACATCCAAAATATGATTATCCAGACCATCTGTTTATGTTGAATGCAAACATGTTCGCAACGAACTTGCCTGCATTTGAACGCACCCCAGCCAGTGCCTTGTGGGAGTTAGAAGTTTCCTGGCGGGACAGATTATTATATCCATGCATGGAGGGGCGGTGTACCATTTAACTTGAAGCGGATTCTTGTGAGCTGTTAAAATGCCTGGCTTAGCCAGTAAATTGAGAGAGATGATAGAGGGGGAAAAAACGACCAAAAAACACTACAAACTGATTGAATGGCTGCAAAAGAAAAAAATAATACGACGCAAGGTTAAATGCAGTTCATGTCACCATAAAATGAAGCTGAAGCTACGGAGTCATTGTGTGGACCGTTTTGAATGGTAGGTAAATGTCATTATGAATTGAAAATGGGGGACCCTGATGTAAACAAGATGAAAGTATTTTTCTGGTCTGCATCCCCTTAACAATTGTGTGTATTGAGCTGTAGCCTACTGTACTGTACTGTACCCATTCTGCAATCTGTTAATAACATTTTCAATCAATCAATCAATCAATCAATCAATCAATCAATCAATCAATCAATCAATCAATCAATCAATCAGGTAACTTTTAGTAGTCCCTAGCGGGCATAGGCCTACTCTGATGTGTTGTATTGTATTTCTAAGAGGGCATGCCCTCAACAGCTTGTTTTTTTTTACTTACTGTAACCTGTTCCACACTATGTGAAAATCCGCATAAAATATATACTGGTAAATGGAATATTGCTCCACTTCTACAAGGGCTATTTGCATATTCTTGATATCTAGGTACATCTATGGACCTCAGGGAATGTATTCACAGTGTCAGAAATATTGTGTCTATTACTAGGCTTGCTTAAATTGTGACGAAACAAAGGAGAATATGAATTATGATTTTTCTTTGCATCTTTGACAGTGAATAACACCATGATAATAATGACCAAACTGACCAAATGACCTCGTTCAGTACCCTCTTGAGATCATGTGTACAAAAAATCTAAGGAAATGAATAAAGGGAAGATGATAAACCCGAAGGTTCTGTAGATAAGTACTGAATTCTCCCATCCGGACCAATGTAATTTGAAATATTATTATAGAATATAGAATAGATGATGAATAGATTACCTTATTATAGCCAATTCGCACATTTATATATATATACATATATTATCTTTCAAATGCCGGAGTTCAATTTGGATTTAGTATCACCAGGCGTGCATAAGAACAGATAATGATATCTACTGTAATCTAGTGTAGTTTTTTATTTTCCCCACAGTGCAACCGTTTTGAAACTAATTTCAGATCTAATTGTTCCTACATGCTAACAATAGGGAGGAGAAACTAACTGTTTTTCAATATTTGTCAAAAACGTTACATTTTGTGGCTTATTATCGTGAATAATAACAGTTATTGACATAATTCATAATTCAACTCTGAACTTTGAACCCCCATAGAACTTGCCAGGAAGTGTAGTTCGACAGCTATGCATGTCCTCTACGAAATGGCCACAAAAAGACTACAATTCCCATGGTTAAGATTTCCATTTTCTGTACTATAGGGTAGTACATGTATTGGCCATGCTAATTAATGCCTCCATGTCATTAATGACCCTATTCTTCTCTTTGTATAATCCAGGAAGTGTCGGCGGGCCATCCACAAGGGGAAAGAAGAGAGGAAGTCAATTCGACACAAGTCGATTTTCTCAAGATCAAAAATCTCCCTGTTTACAGTTTTTCTCAATTGCTTTGGTGCATTTCTCTGATCAGAATTAAAGTTCTCATAACTGTTAGTTCAACCTCCACAACATTGTGTAATTTGTGCACATCATAGTAGCAGTTTCTCATTCCTCCGAACAAATTGCAAATGCTTTTGGACATGCATCAATTGCTTTCATACAATTCTCTGCTGTTTTATAACATTATCATTTGCTTAGGCCATGTCAGTCAAAATGAACTATACTTATGACTGCTGAATAGTCATTCCCTATAAAACTAATAGTCCTCATTTCATTGCTTGAGTCATTACATACAAATATGTTGAACTAGTTGTCAAAATCTGTCAAGCTAATTTTATACATTTCTTTATAATTTTCCCCTGAATGGAGCTGGATGCCAGGGAATCGCTGCACACATTCATATCCCCCCCCCCCCCCTCAATGTACAGTGTTACTTGTTTATACAGTGTGCCCCCCGCCCCCCCCCCCCCAACCACCTCCAATGTAAATTACCCAGTATGGTTGTCAATATCCCAATGTACCCAACCCCCCCCACCCAACCTCCAATGTACAGTTTCTACGTCAAATGTATATACTCCCTTTTCTTGACTCCTTCTGTATCACAAACAGTACTGTATTTGCAAATCTGGTATGTCATAAATGTATAGATGTAGCAGTACTGACTATCTGTATGTCATGTATGTCATATATGTCTATATGAATTGAAAATGGGGGACCCTGATGGAAACAAGACAAACGTCTTTCTCAGGTCTGCATCCCCTTAACAATTGTATGTATTGAGCCGTACTGTATTGTACCCATTCTGCAATCTGTTAAATAAAGTTTTCATTCATTCATTCATTCATTCATATATGTTGATGAGGCGGGTTTCAATCTGGCAAAAGGTAGAAGGCGTGGAAGGAATCGCATTGGACAGAGAGCAACCACTGATGTCCCAGGACAACGAGGAGGGAATATTACAATGTGTGCAGCCATCTCAGAAAACAGCGTCCTCACCCATATGCCCCGCATTGGTCCATACAACACACAACATCTGCTGACTTTTTTAGACACTCTTTACAGGGACATAATCCCTGAGAATGAGAGGGGTCTAAATGGCGACCATCTGACCAAGTACGTTGTTGTATGGGATAATGTGCGTTTTCACCACGCAATTCTGGTCACACAGTGGTTTGCAGCACATGAAAGGATGCTGGTGGAATATCTCCCTCCCTACTCCCCATTCCTGAATCCAATAGCCAGACAGACAGGAACGTCTGGATGTGGATGAATGATTTACAGTACTGTGTATGTTGTATGTTCCAATTCAGTTCCAATATGTACTGCAATATTGTTTACAGTTGTGCACAGCTCTACCCAAAGGCCAAAGGGTGTTTCTTATGTTTGTTGTAAATTAGTTTGTATTTTTCTTTTGCACAATGCTGTGAACAAATTAAAATTGCAAAGAGCATATGCAGTAAAAAATGTGAAACATACGTGTCTTGTACTCATTTACCTCACTAAATACAGCAATGTGTAACTGTGGCTGTGCAAATAGTGTATAGTGCTGTCTTGAGCATTTTCAGAAAGTGTCACCAAGATCTGACTTTTTTTGCATTGGAAAACACTTACAGAGTGAACTGTCATAACAAAAACATGGCAAAGCCATTTGACTATCTTGTTTATAAACAATGGTGTCAGGACTTTTCATTTTGATGACAGTGACACTTTCATTGACATGAATACTTGCTTTTGAGGAATGAATTATCCATTTTGAGCAAGTGACACGCTTCTGCAGGTTATCACCTAGGTTTTGCAGTTTGTACTAATTGTTTTGAGAAATGCACTAACAGTTATGAGAACTTTAATTCTGATCAGAGAAATGCACCAAAGCAATTGAGAAAAACTGTAATTGGCTGAGATTTGTGTACAGGTTAGACTAATAATACCTGTTTTAATGTTTGTATGTGTGTAGCCAGGTATTGAGCACACCAATGGCATGCATATTACCCGTGGGGGAAATAAATGTATATGTAATTGGCCATGTGGCTTGTGTTTTACTGTACCTTGAATCATTGGGTTATGATGGAACACATTTTCTACTATATATTTCTAGATTTTCCCAAGGACTGAGGTTACGCCAGATTGACCTCATCATGGATGACATTGCTGGGTCCTCAGCAACCCTGTCAAAAATGTCAAATAGACTGAGACAGGCCTGTGTAAAGGCGATGGAGAAGTTGAGAAGAAGAAAAGGACAGTGCATAGGGGGTAGAAGACACTTTGTTGTGATCGATGAGAGTCACTTCAGACATAAAAGAAAGGCAAGTAGCCTGTACCTTTCTATTAACCATTGCACATTATTAAGCTGGTCATCATAACCATGTCACCATTTTGGAAAAATATGGATGCAGTATATTCAACCATGATTAATGAAAATGAATTACCTCCAATTTCTGCTCACATCATAAATGTTTCTGAATAAATGTCAATCTCTTCTTTCTTGTTTTGCCATTTTCCCCGAAACACAGTATGGAAGGGGCAGGATGGCTGGGGGCTGGAAGAGGAAGAAGTGGGTCTTCGGCATGCTGGGGGTGCGGCACAGTGGGAAAAGGCCAGGGAAACCTGTGCTTCGCTTGGTGGAGCGAAGAACAAGGAGGGAACTGGTGCCGCTAATTGCTCACCATGCGAAGAGAGGGTCGAGCATCATTAGTGATGAGTGGCGAGCCTATAGAAATGCTTTTCCTCAGCTTGGCTACCGGCATTACACGGTGAACCACAGTATAGCTTACGTAGATGCAGAAACAGGGGCCCACACCCAGCACATTGAAAGGGCCTGGAGAACATATAAGGAGAGGGTGTGGAGACTCAGGGGGAACCGCACAGAGCAGTCACTTGAAGACCACCTGGCAGTCATTGAGTGGCATGAGTGGCTTGCTAGAAAACATCGTCATGGTCCCCTAGGCCGAATACTTCATGACATCAGAAAAGTACAATACAGATAGTCAGAAGAGAAGAGTCTACACAGGAGAGAAACCATGTCAATGTGAGGACTGTTACAAAGCATTTAGTCTTTTAGTTAGTCATAAAATAATCCACACAGTATATAGAGAAACCATGTCAGTGTGAGGAGTGTCAAAAGATACACATTTTCTATTAAATAAATAATAAATAAACTGTGTATTGGTATTTTGCTTTGCTTTGTTTGTGTTAATAAAATTGCATTTATCTACAGTCCTAATTCTGTCACTGTTTGATGTCACAAAGAAGGGTGGATCCAAAAGCTGTCTAGAACATTTATAACATGTGATGAAAAAGTCAACAAATAATGAACAAACTGTATTACACATTTGTTAATGATGAATAGTGTTCACTTTAGATTAGGGCACACGATAGCATCTGCAAATGATTTATAGATGTTTAATGAATGTCTAACAAATCATTTGTTAAACATGAAAAGACAAGTCTGGTCTTTGCCTCGTGTCTGTATTCATAAAAGCCAGATCGTTCATAACAGGTGAGTTAAAAGTCAACAAATAATGAACAAACTGTATTACACATTTGTTAATGATGAATAGTGTTCACTTTAGATTAGGGCACACGATAGCATCTGCAAATGATTTATAGATCTTTTATGAATGTCTAACAAATCATTTGTTATACATGAAAAGACAAGTCTGGTATTTGCCTCGTGTCTGTATTCATAAAAGCCAGATCGTTCATAACAGGTGAGTTAAAAGTCAACAAATAATGAACAAACTGTATTACACATTTGTTAATGATGAATAGTGTTCACTTTAGATTAGGGCACACGATAGCATCTGCAAATGATTTATAGATCTTTTATGAATGTCTAACAAATCATTTGTTGAACATGAACAAATAAATGGAGGTATAGTAGTTTTTTCATATCCATTTTTCAAAGCATCTACAAATGTGTTACTACACATTAGATATCATTATTAAATGTTGCACTAATAATGAACAAATAAGGTTGATCATGTGGGAAAAAGTGATCAACAGATCGAATTTTAAACGTGTGCATTTACAAATGATGTTCTAATCAGTTGTAAATGGTTTTGTTCATGATTAGTTCATTATCCACTATAGCGTTATAAATAGTTTGTAAATGTTATACAAATATAGTTATAAATGATTTAATAATCATTTATGAACGTATATAAATGGTTTGTTCATGATTAGTTCATTATCTACAAATACCTTATAAATGTATTGTAACAGGGTGTTATTATAAAGTGCTACCGAAATACTTAAATGTATTTAAAATAAAACAGAAGCCTAGCAGATGATTCATTGAATAGTACATATAATTGTAAACAAAAATGTCTGACCCTGCAATTGTAAACAATAACAACAAAATGGTAACCTTTCATTGTCCCAGGGCCACCATACTGCACCTTTAAATAGTGGCCTTTCACTGAATCTTTAGAACGCCCTTTTGTCCTCCATGCTGGAAGAAACATCAGTTGCTTTGATATACATTAACAAAAATGTAATCATTTGGTGTATTATTTCTTAATAATAATAATAATTAATTTATTTTATAGAGCGCTTCTCAGTAACCCGAAGTCGCTGACAGTAGGCAGAAAGAAAAAACTAAGAAACAAAAGAAACATAGAGCCACATGGGGAAACAGATCTCGTTCAAGATCTAGTTATTGATCTTGAACTAGAGACTTGGACTAGTACACACACTAGTATGGAAGCAAATGAGTGCCATAAGTATTTGAATTTAATCAGACACCGCATTTATAGCATTGAAAATAATTACTTTGAAAACATGTATAATAACTTTGAAAACATGTATCTGAATTTTTTCAGACACCGCATTTATAGTTCCAGACACCGCATTTATAGTTTCAGACACCGAATTTATAGCATTGCAAATAAATACTATGAAAATCATGTATCTGAATTTTTTTGCTCAGAGTTTACCAAAAATGCAGTGTTAATAAAAAAAAGTCGAATGCATAATAAAATTCAATGTAAAAATGCAGTGTTCATTAAAAAATTCGAATGCATAATAAAATTCAATGTAAAAATGCAGTGTTCATTAAAAAATTCGATGCATAATTGCGGTGTATATAATTCGATGTAAAAAATTGCGGGGTGTGGATTTCGACGTAAAAAACCCAACATCCGGGTTACCCAGACAGGATAAAGCAATCGAGCTGGATGTGATCGAACTGACTTCTGGCCTATCACTGCACGGCTTTGTCAGTCATGTGATCACAACAACCCAGGAAGCCTTTCCTCCCGACGACAAAGAGAAGAGAAGGTGGCTGAAGCCTGAAGTTGATACAGTAAGTTTGATCTCAATGATAAACAATAATTAACAGGTAGGCTAACGGCAGGCACCACTACGAATTGAAAATGGGGGACCCTGATGTAAACAAGACGAAAGTCTTTCTCTGGTCTGCATCCCCTTAACAATTGTGTGTATTGAGCCGTACTGTATTGTACCCATTCTGCAATCTGTTAAATAAAGTTTTCAATCATTCATTCAGGCTAGGCTAACATTAGGTACTACTACTAGTTAGGTAACGTTAGCTAGAATCCAAATCGAAAATCAAGAATCCAAATCAAAAGTCTTATATAAGGTTATGAGATGAACATGTATGTTATGTAGGTTATGAAATGAATATGTATGTAATATGTAATAAAAACGCAGCTCAACGCATACATTTGATCTAGAACCCCGTTTGTTGTCCCCTAACTGTTATACGAAGATGGCCGGCGGTCTCGTGACAACCAGAATACAAAACATTACCTGTTGTTATTGTTAAGTCGCTATCTTGTGATAGTAACATGGTCGTGGTGTGAATTACCTGGCTCTAAATTAAAGTATTTTTGGATGACACAACACAGTAATAAGAAGGATGGCAAGTGTATGATGGCATGCATGTACAATAATGCTGTGTATACCCTAATTATATTTATTCTTAATGTACTGTATATATCCACATGTGTTTGTACATATAACTGCATATAAACCTTTTACATATCTGTAGATACTACTATATCTATATCTGTACATATCCCTTACCTACTCTTACTAGTTACGCTGCTGGCCAGTATGACTACCATAGTGTCTTTATACCTGCTGCATCAATGTACATAATAATACTACAACTCTGTACATATATATGATCTGATTAGCATTATTACTCAGTAGTACTGATTTATATATTTTAAACAATATAATGAATTAAGGTTTTGTTTTATTTGTCACATAAGGTACATGTACATTACAGTGAAACACTTGGTTCTGTATGAGCCTCCTGAGATTGTGCTTCATAGAAGTTTTTCTAGAAGTTAGACATCTCTTTGATCCAATGACCTTGTAGTAGACAGAAATCTATTTGTTTGTTTCTTCATATCACAGTTTACAATTTATTTTCTTTTTGCAGGCATGACTTCACCCCAACATCCCCTGAGTGGAACATGGAAAGAGTGTTGACCTTGATGTTTATCGTTGTCTTTCAACCATATTGTTTGTTACTGTTTAATAAATTGTTTGTTACTGTTGATGTTTAATAAATGTTTATCGTCGTCTTTCAACACCCTGCCTCAGACTCCTATCCATGGTAACTCCCAGCTATTACTAAAGTTGATTTCAAGACGTGACTCTGGGGCGTTCCAAGGGTGCGTTCCAGCAGAGGTGTTCATTGACTCCAGTGTTTATTATGTATTTTCACAGCAGAAAAACACTCAAGTTATTCCTTTCTTCCGTTCAGAATCAGCCAGCCTGTTGTATATTGAACAGCCCAGTATATGTATTAGGGATGCACAGTATGGACGTTTTTTCAGCCGATAACGGATCACTACCTGCTGCTCATGGCGAATACTGATAACTTCATAACCTGTAGTTTATACACAACTGAGGGTCTACAGATCTAAAGGACAACAACCAATCAGAGAACTTGTCTGCCATAAAAACATAATACATCTGTAAAATAACAAGGGAACAAAGGTGAATTGTGCCACATTTATTTTAAACGTGTTTTACGTTTACTCTGGTGTTTAAATTTCTGTGAATATAGTTTGTATTATGTACTGTTTACATTTTGTACAATCGTCGTTTCTGTAAATGAGGGAAACCTCAGAGGCGTACGATTTTAAATAAAGGTTGAAATGAAAAAATTTGGTTACAGAAAAAGACCTAACCTCTCTTTCTCAGTCATCAGATAGAACATGCTCACAACATTGAACAGCAGCAATGTAGATGTCACAGACTGGGATGCAGCTCGTAGGTCAACAGCTTCTCTTAAAGCAGCCATTAGTCCATCAGTCAGTGGGCTCTCTGTGTTTGGGACAATGACACTAGAGTGGCCATCAGGAGCAAATCCACTGTTCTCCCACTCAATCTGAGGAATATCCACACCCTAAAAACAACAGAAATAGAAAGCCTTATTTGTGGTATTAATTATCTTGATAGACAGCAGCAGTAAGGTGGGCACTTATGGCTTTTGAAATCTGTATGCTCCTACTCATTTATCTTTCTGTTTTCACATACTGTAACTCATTTTCTAGGACTATAAGCCCTAAACCACTGCCCATGTTGTTTAGCAAATGTTCATGGCTCTTATTCTGACCTACACTTTTGTAATTCACTCAGCATATGAATTGTTCCCACATGTAAGAGAAATTAAATTTTCTCATCAGGAAACCTTTCTTATGCATTTGACACATCCCAACTTTTGCCATACAGTATAACTATGCTATAGTTCAAATATTTTCACCTATTTACCTTGCTGTCAGATAGCCCTTTCTGGTGGGGAACAGGCTTTATAGCCACCTACAGTATGCTCTCTTAAAAGGGTGCTCTGGGATGAAAATACAGGGGAAGTTCAATGGAGTCTGGTAGGTGTTTGCAAGAGCATGGATAGCGGTTTCAGTTTTTGAGTGGCTGAGGGATCAATACTATTGAAAGCATTGAAGTTGTAAAAATTGGACAAAGTTACCTCCATGTTATCAGAAACTGGAATTGGGTGATGGATTCGTCCCAGCTCCCACAGCTGATTTAGGGTCATATGGCCTTCTGTTCTTATAGGATGATTTGCCCAGCCACTGCGCAATGTGTCCAGGTCATCGTGAAGCCGTGGCAGGAACACATAATGGCAACAGAAGAGGTGTGTAGCATTGCCAATGTTGAGGAACCCCTCTTCTTCAAGGTAGTGTAGAGCATCATAGTAGATGACTGTAACAGCTGTCCACATGTCTCGCCATAGCCTCTCTATCCTGGAAAATTGCGAGTTTACCAGAACATTTTAAAGTTAAAGGACAGGGAATGGCAATATTTGCATTTGTGGCAGATTTGACATGGAATTATTATGTATGTATAATAAACAACTGATCATGTAAGATCTCAGCAGTTTCTTTTGTTGAGAAAAGGTTTCCAGCAACAACAAATGCACAGATGGATTTTATTTTAAATGCAATCCAATGATCTGATGTTCATTGTGTGTATTTCTTTATCTACCCTTTCATGAGTCATTATTGTCAGTCCAAAACAAGAGATTATGTTTTTGTAACATGTTTCTAAAACATTATCTCGTGTTATTTACATACTAAGACAATAGGTGTGACATACAAATGTAATTCGACACACACTGCCCAGCAAAAACTGTACATTTTTATTTTTGCAGCAAGGAAGAGATTGTTTAATTTGCATGATGAAGAGGTCACAGTTAAGTACCCTTTGACTGACATCAACTCCCACCGTAGAGAGGAATTTTACCTCACACTATTGCAAATAACAGTACTGCTTCTAGTAGGTATATGTGTAGCAAACAGTACAGTTCTGGCATGGCAGCAGTGAGATGGTGTCTTTCAACTAGCTTATATACAATATAATATATACAATAATACAATAAATTCACCAAACACTACACAATACCAATGCTGTAGACTGATGAAAATATAATTTATTTATCTGGCCTTCTTCCAAGAATCTGTCAAGAAGTTTGGTTTCCCTCTTAGGTAAATATTTCCTGAGGCAGTGGGGGGCCGTTGAAACCAACACTTAATGTGGTCTTTGTTGTAATTGTTGGTATATTTTAGGGTACGAGCTGATCAGGGGGTGGAAAATGTGGACGTTCCACGTCTCATGTTTACAGTCCGTGGCACTGGAAGGGGCAGCTTTATATCTGGCAAGAGTGTTCACAACCAACGGTAAGCCCAAAAGATCAGAGATTGCTAGTTGAAAGACACCATCTCACTGCTGCCATGCCAGAACTGTACTGTTTGCTACACATATACCTACTAGAAGCAGTACTGTTATTTGCAATAGTGTGAGGTAAAATTCCTCTCTACGGTGGGAGTTGATGTCAGTCAAAGGGTACTTAACTGTGACCTCTTCATCATGCAAATTAAACAATCTCTTCCTTGCTGCAAAAATAAAAATGTACAGTTTTTGCTGGGCAGTGTGTGTCGAATTACATTTGTATGTCACACCTATTGTCTTAGTATGTAAATAACACGAGATAATGTTTTAGAAACATGTTACAAAAACATAATCTCTTGTTTTGGACTGACAATAATGACTCATGAAAGGGTAGATAAAGAAATACACACAATGAACATCAGATCATTGGATTGCATTTAAAATAAAATCCATCTGTGCATTTGTTGTTGCTGGAAACCTTTTCTCAACAAAAGAAACTGCTGAGATCTTACATGATCAGTTGTTTATTATACATACATAATAATTCCATGTCAAATCTGCCACAAATGCAAATATTGCCATTCCCTGTCCTTTAACTTTAAAATGTTCTGGTAAACTCGCAATTTTCCAGGATAGAGAGGCTATGGCGAGACATGTGGACAGCTGTTACAGTCATCTACTATGATGCTCTACACTACCTTGAAGAAGAGGGGTTCCTCAACATTGGCAATGCTACACACCTCTTCTGTTGCCATTATGTGTTCCTGCCACGGCTTCACGATGACCTGGACACATTGCGCAGTGGCTGGGCAAATCATCCTATAAGAACAGAAGGCCATATGACCCTAAATCAGCTGTGGGAGCTGGGACGAATCCATCACCCAATTCCAGTTTCTGATAACATGGAGGTAACTTTGTCCAATTTTTACAACTTCAATGCTTTCAATAGTATTGATCCCTCAGCCACTCAAAAACTGAAACCGCTATCCATGCTCTTGCAAACACCTACCAGACTCCATTGAACTTCCCCTGTATTTTCATCCCAGAGCACCCTTTTAAGAGAGCATACTGTAGGTGGCTATAAAGCCTGTTCCCCACCAGAAAGGGCTATCTGACAGCAAGGTAAATAGGTGAAAATATTTGAACTATAGCATAGTTATACTGTATGGCAAAAGTTGGGATGTGTCAAATGCATAAGAAAGGTTTCCTGATGAGAAAATTTAATTTCTCTTACATGTGGGAACAATTCATATGCTGAGTGAATTACAAAAGTGTAGGTCAGAATAAGAGCCATGAACATTTGCTAAACAACATGGGCAGTGGTTTAGGGCTTATAGTCCTAGAAAATGAGTTACAGTATGTGAAAACAGAAAGATAAATGAGTAGGAGCATACAGATTTCAAAAGCCATAAGTGCCCACCTTACTGCTGCTGTCTATCAAGATAATTAATACCACAAATAAGGCTTTCTATTTCTGTTGTTTTTAGGGTGTGGATATTCCTCAGATTGAGTGGGAGAACAGTGGATTTGCTCCTGATGGCCACTCTAGTGTCATTGTCCCAAACACAGAGAGCCCACTGACTGATGGACTAATGGCTGCTTTAAGAGAAGCTGTTGACCTACGAGCTGCATCCCAGTCTGTGACATCTACATTGCTGCTGTTCAATGTTGTGAGCATGTTCTATCTGATGACTGAGAAAGAGAGGTTAGGTCTTTTTCTGTAACCAAATTTTTTCATTTCAACCTTTATTTAAAATCGTAAGCCTCTGAGGTTTCCCTCATTTACAGAAACGACGATTGTACAAAATGTAAACAGTACATAATACAAACTATATTCACAGAAATTTAAACACCAGAGTAAACATAAAACACGTTTAAAATAAATGTGGCAGAATTCACCTTTGTTCCCTTGTTATTTTACAGATGTATTATGTTTTTATGGCAGACAAGTGCTCTGATTGGTTGTTGTCCTTTAGATCTGTAGACCCTCAGTTGTGTATAAACTACAGGTTATGAAGTTATCAGTATTCGCCATGAGCAGCAGGTAGTGATCCGTTATCGGCTGAAAAAACGTCCATACTGTGCATCCCTAATACATATACTGGGCTGTTCAATATACAACAGGCTGGCTGATTCTGAACGGAAGAAAGGAATAACTTGAGTGTTTTTCTGCTGTGAAAATACATAATAAACACTGGAGTCAATGAACACCTCTGCTGGAACGCACCCTTGGAACGCCCCCGAGTCACGTCTTGAAATCAACTTTAGTAATAGCTGGGAGTTACCATGGATAGGAGTCTGAGGCAGGGTGTTGAAAGACGACGATAAACATTTATTAAACATCAACAGTAACAAACAATTTATTAAACAGTAACAAACAATATGGTTGAAAGACAACGATAAACATCAAGGTCAACACTCTTTCCATGTTCCACTCAGGGGATGTTGGGGTGAAGTCATGCCTGCAAAAAGAAAATAAATTGTAAACTGTGATATGAAGAAACAAACAAATAGATTTCTGTCTACTACAAGGTCATTGGATCAAAGAGATGTCTAACTTCTAGAAAAACTTCTATGAAGCACAATCTCAGGAGGCTCATACAGAACCAAGTGTTTCACTGTAATGTACATGTACCTTATGTGACAAATAAAACAAAACCTTAATTCATTATATTGTTTAAAATATATAAATCAGTACTACTGAGTAATAATGCTAATCAGATCATATATATGTACAGAGTTGTAGTATTATTATGTACATTGATGCAGCAGGTATAAAGACACTATGGTAGTCATACTGGCCAGCAGCGTAACTAGTAAGAGTAGGTAAGGGATATGTACAGATATAGATATAGTAGTATCTACAGATATGTAAAAGGTTTATATGCAGTTATATGTACAAACACATGTGGATATATACAGTACATTAAGAATAAATATAATTAGGGTATACACAGCATTATTGTACATGCATGCCATCATACACTTGCCATCCTTCTTATTACTGTGTTGTGTCATCCAAAAATACTTTAATTTAGAGCCAGGTAATTCACACCACAACCATGTTACTATCACAAGATAGCGACTTAACAATAACAACAGGTAATGTTTTGTATTCTGGTTGTCACGAGACCGCCGGCCATCTTCGTATAACAGTTAGGGGACAACAAACGGGGTTCTAGATCAAATGTATGCGTTGAGCTGCGTTTTTATTACATATTACATACATATTCATTTCATAACCTACATAACATACATGTTCATCTCATAACCTTATATAAGACTTTTGATTTGGATTCTTGATTTTCGATTTGGATTCTAGCTAACGTTACCTAACTAGTAGTAGTACCTAATGTTAGCCTAGCCTGAATGAATGATTGAAAACTTTATTTAACAGATTGCAGAATGGGTACAATACAGTACGGCTCAATACACACAATTGTTAAGGGGATGCAGACCAGAGAAAGACTTTCGTCTTGTTTACATCAGGGTCCCCCATTTTCAATTCGTAGTGGTGCCTGCCGTTAGCCTACCTGTTAATTATTGTTTATCATTGAGATCAAACTTACTGTATCAACTTCAGGCTTCAGCCACCTTCTCTTCTCTTTGTCGTCGGGAGGAAAGGCTTCCTGGGTTGTTGTGATCACATGACTGACAAAGCCGTGCAGTGATAGGCCAGAAGTCAGTTCGATCACATCCAGCTCGATTGCTTTATCCTGTCTGGGTAACCCGGATGTTGGGTTTTTTACGTCGAAATCCACACCCCGCAATTTTTTACATCGAATTATATACACCGCAATTATGCATCGCATTTTTTAATGAACACTGCATTTTTACATTGAATTTTATTATGCATTCGAATTTTTTAATGAACACTGCATTTTTACATTGAATTTTATTATGCATTCGACTTTTTTTTATTAACACTGCATTTTTGGTAAACTCTGAGCAAAAAAATTCAGATACATGATTTTCATAGTATTTATTTGCAATGCTATAAATTCGGTGTCTGAAACTATAAATGCGGTGTCTGGAACTATAAATGCGGTGTCTGAAAAAATTCAGATACATGTTTTCAAAGTTATTATACATGTTTTCAAAGTAATTATTTTCAATGCTATAAATGCGGTGTCTGATTAAATTCAAATACTTATGGCACTCATTTGCTTCCATACACTAGAGCTGCCGCGATAACCGCATTACCGCGGTATCGCTGTTGCATCACGCTCACCGCAGAGTTAGGCTGAATACCGCGTCACCGCTGTTGCATCACGCTCACCGCAGAGTTAGGCTGAATACCGCGTCACCGCTGTTTTTTATCATAATAATAAAGTTGGCTTGCGGCTTGCGGCTCTGCAGATATACCCTACTCGGTTCCAAGCGACCCTATTGGGTAGAAGTGGTACCAGAAAAGTCATGTGAAACATTGCAGACCACTGACTGGTCAGAAGAGAGACGCGTCACACTTTGTAGCCTCTAGTCTGAACAAAAACAGAACGCCGGCGCCGCCATCTTTACTGCCTCGCTAAGGATGCATTTCATTCAGGATTTGTTTGCGTCTTTGCGACAGAACCAAGTGCAATAAACAAAAAAGAATGGATTCACTGTGTATTCTGCCTTATTTATTGATGAAACAAAACCGACATCAACCCAATTTACCACCGAGCGGAGAGTTTAGTGTCACAACAAGATCGCTGATGTGTTAAGTTTGTTGTTGTTATTAGCCTAATATACTACCGTCAGCCGATATACACGAGAGGTAACGTTAAACCCGGGTTTGCTTGGTAGAATACACAATGAGAGGTAACGTTAGCTTTGGCAGAATAGACGCAACGAGAGTCTGGTTAATGTTGTTATTGATTGATTGATTGATTGAAACTGTGTTAAACTCTGGCTTGCTGCAAGCCCTCGGACATCTATGCCCACGGAGCTTTCAGTGTACACAAGCGAGCGGCCCCGCCTGCATCCCCACACGGAGACAAACGGAGTAGTACCTGGCTGCAGTGGAAAAGGAACGAAGTACCAGGTGCCTAAAGCGGGTCGAGTCGAGTAGGTACTATGCAGTGGAAAAGCGCCATTAGACTAGAGGCAGGCTATAAGAGTAGACTACTAAAAAAAAAAAAAATGCATTCAAACTTTTTTTTTTTTTTGTGTGCACTGTGCGGTAATAACCGCGGCGGTAGGAAATATTTCGCAAATTCGTGCGGTAAGGAAAATATCAATACCGCGGCAGCTCTAACACACACACACACACACACACACACACACACACACACACACACACACACACACACACACACACACACACACACACACACACACACACACACACACACACACACACACACACACACACACACACACACACACACACACACACACACAAGCTCCAATATCCAATAATTCAATATCCAATAATCAACTATGTGAAGTAGCTAAAGGATATTTAACTGTACATAACTATATACCCACACATTTGTTCATACATGCCTAATTTAACAGCTAATTGAATTGATGTTGATACATAATAATGTTGTTGCAATGCATACTGTAAGTCTCAATACAGAGTATTTTACCTCATAATTGTAAACTTTAACAATCACATTTAAAAATAATAATAAATAAACTTTCAAAAATGTCAATCGTTTTTACATCTGTTCAAATATCCCTTAGTAATAGACAGTAATATCTCACTTTTACCTACTACTCTACTACTGTAAACTGTAAAGAAATTAGGCATTTTATTTTGAAAGTAGTCACCAAATGGTTACAGGCAGCCATACTGGAAGAAAGAACTACACTAACATTCTGTGGTTGTCTCTCCAGCACCAGGAGGTCGCTGCCTCAGTCTCTGCAGCCAAGGCACTGCACTGATACAGTGATATAGCTATAGAGATGATGACAGAGCCTAGTGTCTGAATGAAACTGCCAGAATAATTCATTAGGGTAACAGGAGAAGAGTAATGGTGTCTCCTTTGGGTTTTACTAGGGTGTTCATCTGGGTATTTGATTAATCTCTAGAGAACTTCCATCATGACCTCTTGTTATTTGAGTTACTGTATTTTCCATACCCTGGTGGAATAGAGCGACTGGAATCAAGATTCCCTGTTTGGTGTTTTCCAGCACGGTCTGTGAGAGGTAATTAAAGATGAGCTGGTATCCAGAGAATAGCCCGACGATCCGGATGCTCTCACCATTCGCAATGACAGCCGTCTCCGTGAGCACAGGAGAGAGAGGGGCTCAGCGTCTTCTTCCGGCTTCTCGCTCATCATGCCGCATACAACTACTGTAGTCACGGCCACATTTCGACAGGAGCCGAGTGGCGGAGCCTATGCAGTTGGGTGGAATGAGGCTGTCTTCTGCCGAGTGGCAGCGGAGGATTTCCCAGAGGTGCTGTTTGTACGGAGGCCAGCCCGGCCGTTTTATTTCCACCTGCCTGCCAAAAAGACCAGACACACTAGTAGAAGAGGGAATACTGATGAGACGACCCTATCCCTCATTCCTACTTCCGTGCTACTCTCATCTGGAAAGCCCAGACCCATCCTCTGCAGGTCTTTGTGGACTCTGTTGTCGATGAGTTTTTCATAGATTTTTGGCCCTGGTGCATGGGCTGAGAGTTACCGAAGTGCCCATGGAGTTCCCGATTGAGGTCAAAACTTTGGATGGAATAGCCATTGGTTCTGTCACTCACCTTGCTGTTCCGTTAAACCTCAGTGTCTCCAGTAAAGAACATCCAATTCCATCTTTTGGACTATTGTCTGCTGTCGTCCTGGGTCAGCCCTGGTCGGAGAAACACAACCCTCATATCAACTGGACCACAGGTTCTGTTACGGATTGGAATTAATTTCTATGCCAGTGGTTGTACTATGGATATACTATCCATCATCGCAGTCTGCTCTGTTTGTGCCCTGAACCCAGACCCCTCATCATGCCCCATCTGGTCTCCTTCAGCCCCTGTCAGTCCCAGATCAACCCTGGTCTCATATCACCCTGGACTTTGTCACTGGCCTGAGCCCCTGTCTTCTGGCTCCATGGTCTCCCTGCTGACATTGGTCCTCATTCTCGAACAGTGACATTATTGTTACTTTGTAAATATCTTGGTTAAAAGTTTGTACTAACACATTTACAAAAATCGCCCTCCGGATTCCTGAACGTGTGAAACGGTCTCCGTAAGTGGCCAAAATCTTCACACCTGGGTTTCCATGAATTAAAAACGTCACTCATTCTTAAACTGCCAATGGCAACGCGCCCCAGGCAATGCTGAACAGCCAGGAGAGGACCGTGGTGGTGATGGAATATGTATATGGAGTATACAATAAGCAATGTCAAAAAATACAAATAAAACCAACAATAAATAATATCATGGAGAACAAGATGGTATATGGAATATTAATAGTCTAGTCCACTATAGCTACATCCACGTGATTGAGTTCAGTTCTTATTTATTTATTTTCGGACATGGTTCATTGAGTCATGACTATAAATGTGATTGTTAATGATACAAATATTGTCGTATTTATTATGATGAAAAATGAATTCCACTGATGCCAAGGACTTCTCCCAAAGACAGTTGTTGAAAACACGGGCCCACACCGGTCTGTCTGACTTACGTCCGATTTACAACTGCCTTTTCGAGTTCGTAAATCCTACCTAAATCCTACAACAAATGTACAATACAAAGCCGTTGAATGCAGAATAAGTTCGAAGGAATTCCTTGGTAACTTTCACGTATGTCCGTTCGAGAACGAGGTCCATTGTCTCTGATCTGGGCCCCCAGTTCACCTCCCAATTCTGGAGGGCTTTCTGCTCCCTCATCGGTTCCTCTGTCAGCATGTCATCCGGTTTCCACCCCTAGACCAATGACCAGCTGGAAAGGAACAACCAGGATTTGGAGACTTCTCTATGTTGTCTCGCTTTCCTCCAACCCCACCACCTGGAGCTGGCAGTCAGTCTGAGTGGAGTACGCCCATAATACCCTCCCCTGCCCTGCTAACGGTCTGTCTCCCTTCTGGTGCCCTCTCGGGTACCAACCTCCTCTCTTCCCGAACCAGGAGAAGGAGGTCAGCATGCCGTCCACTGTTACAGTGACTGGAAGAGGGCTGGTTCCACTCTGCTCCACATCCAGGTATCAGTGACAGGCTGAACACTGACACCCTGGTCAAAGAGTCTAGCTCTCCACCCATTACCGACCCCTCAGAGTGGAATTCATGAACTCCTTCCCTATCAACTACTCTGCAGTCCGCCTCTTGCTCCCCCATCTTCATCTCACTTTCCATATCTCCAGGATCGAGTCAGTCTCCTCCAGGGGTGATGACCAGCTCCAGTTCTAATTCTGTCTCCCCCTCTCCTTGTGTTTCCACCCAGGTCCTGCAGGTGTCCTTGTGTGTCTCCCACCTCCGTTCCTGTCTCTCAGTCATACACAAGCTGTTCTTCAGCTGTCACCACCCCCAGCTGTTGTCTATTAGTCATTACTCCCCTGTGTATTTATGTTCCATTTCCCCAGTCAGTCAGTGCCCAACTGCCCATACATCTGTATTTGTGTAGTCTGTCTGTTAGGACTTGTTAGTAGTTCTGTAGCCTGTCTGGTCTGTCAGAGTAGCTGGTCAGTCTTCCCCTGTTCTGTCATCCTGCCTGCCGGTCAGTCTTCCCCTGTTCTGTCATCCTGCCTGCCGGTCAGTCTTCCCCTGTTCTGTCATCCTGCCTGCCGGTCAGTCTTCCCCTGTTTTGTCATCCTGCCTGCCGGTCAGTCTTCCCCTGTTCTGTCATCCTGCCTGCCGGTCAGTCTTCCCCTGTTCTGTCATCCTGTATCCTGCCTGCCGGTCATCATTAAATATACACCTCTGCCGTCATCTGCCTCCTGTGTCTTCATGTCTGCACTTGGGTCCTCATCTCCACATCCCAGCCTGGTTCTTACATTAATCTTCTTCTTATTTTTTTATTTTTTTCAAACACAGCATGCGGGGTGAGTTAGCTTTCATAATGAGATAATTAAGGCTGGTTTGATTAATTGCAATGTGAGGTTATCTGCAAGGTCCCAACAAAGGCATTAATGAGTGTGTCCCAGCAGGATATCATACCATGTCACCTTCCACCTGCCCAATAGAGAGAGGAGATAGAGAGAGAGAGAGAGAGAGAGAGAGAGAGAGAGAGAGAGAGAGAGAGAGAGAGAGAGAGAGAGAGAGAGAGAGAGAGAGAGAGAGAGAGAGAGAGAGAGAGAGAGAGAGAGAGAGAGAGAGAGAGAGAGAGAGAGAGAGAGAGAGAGAGAGAGAGAGATGGGGGAGAATGGCTTGCTTTTAAATATTAATGAAGGTAATAAAACTAGAAGGCCTTTATTTTTCATCAAATATTTCATTATATAGTGTTGGGTGGCTGACGTGTTAAACTATAACATATACGTATATATATAGTATATATATATATAATATAATATAATAATAAGGTTTTAATTGTATGAATAAAGAACATTATGTTTAGAACATCCATCGGCCTCCAAAGTGCTTTCCAGTTCTTGTTGGTTGAAGGACAACGTTGTGACAGGTCTCTTGTTTCTCTTAAACTATGATTTTTTCATTTTAAATGTATTTATTTGTATATATAGAATTGATCATTAAAGCTGCACCGGTAGTTTTGATAAGAAAATATATATAGTAGCCTGTTACAAAAACTTGAATATTGTTTATAATCTCAATATAGCCATTTGACCAACGTTGCTCTTAGAGGATGTTTCTTTGTTGTGGTAAAGGTGGTGGGAGGGGAGGAGCACCACAGCCAAACTGGTAGTTTCTAGACTCAAACAGCGCTCCAGGGACCCACCTTTTCCTCTTGTAACACTTATGTATTCAATATTAAATATATATCATTCTTCATGTTAACCTTTTCAAAGGTTCGATTTTTTTCTCCAGCCGAAACTACCTGGTGCCGCTTTAATTCAATGCTAACTGCGGTTAAGTGAAACGTTTCTAAAGCTGTTCAAATGAGCGCCTCATTTGTAGAACTTTTTTTTTTCATGAAGTGCAACATTACGTAGGAGAGATGGATACCCGTGTCTGCACACGTTCCCCCACTCACTCCTCTCCTGTCTCATCCTTTACCCATCTCCCCTGGAACCCGGAGAAAGCTCCATTTCTGTCTGAACCAGAACGTCCTTCTGCTAGGCTTCCCTAACGCGTCCTGAACATGTACACACAAATGCCATCAGTGCCCACACGCAGCCAGATTGCCCCTGTCAAGTGAACGTGCTCAGCCCAGACATTCTCGCTTACAAGATGTGAAGTGGACTCGAGAAGAGAAACGTTTCAAGGTTATTGCAACTCATATATGACACGGCTTCATGAAAGGGAAATGTGTTGTAGCCTCAGCGACGATATTGTTTCTATGCGGGCTACTTGGATCCACAAAGGAATGTTATATCAGCAAGGGTGTAGGTTTGGTTTCAATATGGGGGGGGGGGGTCTTTAAGCAGGGGGTCAGGGGGTCCTCCCCCAGGAATATTTAGATGCCCTGCATTCTGGTGTACTTTTACCCACCAATCTGTCCCTTTTCTCCATAAATTTATGGTGGATACATTTTTGTAAAAGAAAAGACAACATTCAGATACCCGCTGACACAAATATAATGCAGTAAAGCTCTCAAGCATTCTGTATTGCTTTATAACCAATAGGGCATACAGACCCTCCTATGCAAATTTTTTATTCAGATTTAATTTGATTGTTTACACTGTTTATTTTTATATTCAGATTTAGTTTTATTATTTACACTGTTTATTTAAGTTTATTTTCTCAAATATGTATTCTATACTTACAGGTAAGAAAGAGATATACATGGTTTGACCCCCTTATCTTTCTTACCACTTTTGGGGAGGGGGTTGTCTTTCATATTAGGTAAATGTTTTAGGGGTACATGTCCCCTGCAACCCCCTTAAACCTACGCATATCTATATTAGCATATCACAATCTGTTCAGGCCGGATTGAGCAGTATGGAATCATTCAGCGATGGACAAGATGAAGGCCTCTGAACCAGAATGTCAGTTATCTGGGAAATTGCACAATAACGATAGTTTGCATGCAAATGCATGGCGCTTGCATGAACTATAGTTGTGTAATCACTGTGTAATTGTTAATCATGCTTGTAAACACCAGTTAATCACGTACATGTTTGGAAACGGAACATAGACAGGCCGTGAAATCCACCCAACGAGTAACAGTATATCCCAGGTATCTTATCCAGGTTTCTCATAACTGGGATAAAAGCGTATTGTAATTGGGATATTATGTAATACTTCTATTAGATATTGGTTTGCTTGTAAAAATGGTCACTGTTAAAGCAATATTTCACGGTAGTAGAAGAATCAGCAGTCTTTTTTTTTTTTTTTATCCACTTTTTCTCCCATTTTCTATATTTTCTCCCATCCCAATTTTGTATCATCCAATTCAACCCTCCCCTGTCACGGACGCTGTTTCTTGCCTCCCACAAGCCGGCTGCAATGTGGACTAAGTCATACATAGCACAAGTCCCCTCCGGTACTTGAGGTAACAGCAGTCGCATCTTTTCACCTGCGCAGCTCGATCTCTCAGTGGCGAGGAGTAACACATGGGAGGCTCACGCTGCCCCCGACACTTCCTGATTCTACTGTGCAGGCGCACCAACCGACCTGTAGGAGTCGCTGTCCACAACGCCCGATCCCCACCCATCAGTTTCCCACACCCTAATACGGCCAATGTGTATTAGTACGGACGACCAGCTAAACTGAAAGCAAATGTGGAGCGCTGGGCTCGAACTGACGAGCCCAGCGTCTCCAGCATTTCGTGGCGAGCGCCACGTAGCCGCCCCCAAGAATCAGCAGTCTTAACTCTATCTAAAGTCATGTACAAGTACTGTAAGCTAGTGACCACTATTGTCCTTGTTGTCTGCTGTCAACACCACCATTCACTTATCCTCATTCACTCCCATTCACTTTGAGGACCAAGTCTAAATATCATACTTCTGAATTATAAACAAACTATACAGTAATATTATTCTGTGTAATATATTTTTCTGAGTCTAGGTTACTTGTTTTTTGGAGCTAATGTTGCAGTTTTCAAATTATCAGTAATTTAACTATTTCTCACTTGAGGTGTAGTTTGACCAACTGTCAACTTCTCACAGAATGTTTAGAATCTTTCTTCCAGCAAGGCAGCAGGTAACCATGGTAACCACCCCCTGAACATTACAAGTTCAAGTTCATGTATGTTTAAAAATGTTTCAAGTTTAATAGTTGTCATACAGAAGTACAGAATACTTTTATACAAAATGCTTCTTACTGGTACGCTCCAGAGACTGTGCTAGACAAGATAAGTATGAAATAAAATAGTATAGCATGTAAAAATAGAGGTAAAAATAGAAGTCACAGTGTTCAGTATATACATATGTACAATGTTCGATGCAGAATAAAAGTAACTGAGTTACCATACAATATACAATATACTATGCAATGTACTAATATACAATACTATATAGTGCAAAGCAGGAATGGGATGAGGTACAATTTAGGTAAAATTTACAGTAAGGTGTACTGAGGTATGGTTTGTAGTGCAAATCCTTTGCCAATAAATATAAAGTGTGTTTAGGTGTTCTAAAGTGTGGAGAGTGGGTGCTGCAGTGTGTTGTTTGTTTAACGTGAGTGTGTGTGTGTGGATGTGTGTGCTGTGTGCATTTGATGGTTGTTGCATGGTGTTATTGTTCGTTGAGCAGCCTGATGGCCTGGGGATAGAAGCTTGCAGGGCAAAGATACACAACCCACTCAAACCTACAACAAAATGATTGGATCTACTTTTAATTTTCACGGGTAATAAATCTGAATAATAAATAAAATCTGCACAGCATAGACTAGCTCCCCAAAGTGAATGGAAGTGAACGAGGAGCCTGACACCTGGAAGGAACGGTGGTTTTGTTTTTGTTTTTATTAGGGATCCCCATTAGCTGGTGCCATGGCTCCCAGCTAGTCTTCCTTGGGTCCACACAACATAATACATAAAACAGTTAATGCATAGATCAATACAAAAGATAAAAACAATGATTTAGTATATAGCAAATAAGCTAAGTCCACATATGCTATAGATAGAAATAAAAAAACAAAGCAATTAACTAAAACATACAATAAATATCAATTTTTAAAGATACAAAATGAGAACGTGTAGGCAAAAACCCATACACAAATGCAATACACATTAAGGCAACAGCTGTAATTGAGATTTGAGTTTCTCTTTAAAAATTGATTTACTAAAAGTGTAGAGATAACTAGGTAGGTTGTTCCAGAGTGTTATGCACCTATAAATAAAAGACTGATTTAAAGCATTGGTTCTAGGACGAGGGAGTACAAACTGACCATTTCTGGCCCCTCTTGTATTATGGTCTTGTGTAGAGCTTCTGTAAACAAGTTGCTCAAACACAAAATATGGAGTATTGCTGTTAATGACTGATTTACACAATACAAGTGAGTTAGACGATAACCTTTTTTCAACTGTGAGCCAGGAGAGACCAGCATGCATACGGTTGACATTGGACCTTAGTGAGCAACCCAAAGCCTACCGTGCTGCCCTGTTCTGGACTACCTGTAGTCTCCTGATCTCACCTTTGGTGGCAGATGACCAGATCACCGAACAATAATCGACATGACACAGGACTAGACTGAATAATCTGACGTAGAAGAGGACGATCAACAAAATAAGCACATTTTCTAACAATGCCTACAGCAGGTGGTGTTGACAGCAGACGACAGGGACAGCAGTGGTCTCTAGCTTACTAGTAGATGCACTTATAGTACATAGAGGTAAGACTGCTGAAACTCTCACAAACTCCCAAGTCCCACTAAAGTGAAATATCCCTTTAAGCCCCATGTTGCTCTGACCTTGACAGCAGCATGAGGAGGGTGCCATGGGGACCAAGTTGCTGACTACTGGTTGCACAGCCAGTGCCAGAAATGCTACTGGTATGAAGTCACCTCTAATCAAATGGGTCACATTCACAAGACAGTATTCCATACAACACATTATGTTCCTATGGCCTGGCTGTACAGTAGAGATCAAACGTAGACATTAAAACTAGGGATGTCCGATATTATCGGCCTACCGATATTATCGGCCGATATCGGCATTAAAATGTGATATCGGAAAAAATATCGGTATCGGTTTTCAAAAAAAACTTAATTTTTTTTACATTTCTATAACCTTTATTTACCCAGGCAAGCAAGTAAGAACAAATTCAGATTTTATTTATTGTCAAAAGTATGCATAATGTTGTGTTAATTCTACAACAAGAGATATGTAATGTTAATTACCTGAAATTATTCCATTTTTTTATCGGTTGATATCGGTTGATATCGGTATCGGAAATTAAGAGTTGGACAATATCGGTATATCGGTATCGGTAAAAAAGCCAATATCGAGCATCCCTAATTAAAACCACTGTAACATTGCATAGATTCCATGTCTATCCAAGACTCCATATTTGGCACAAACAGGACATTCGTCTCAACAAAAACAAAAACCCTCTTAACACTTTCTGCGCCAATCACGAGTATACTCGTTATTGGCCGCCAGGGGGCCCGTTTTTATTTTTTTCGATTTTAATATTCTATACACTCTCACGGACCTCTGTGTTATCATTGGAACTCATGATAGACCCAGAGAGTGCAATGCCGGCCGAATCCTGCTAGGTGGCAGTATCGCCTACCCTTTGAAACCTTATTTCACACTGTGTGTTACATTTTATATGGTCTGGGCAGATAATTTGGACCCAGGCAACTGAAACGCTTAATTCGAGCACCTTGGAATGCGTCCAGCATACTTGATGCATATGTTGTGCCATTTCATGTCAGGGACCCGATGGACATCAATACTGGAAATTGCGATCAGACAATTGGAATATTCATTTTGGAATAACTACTAGCAAAGGTAAGGACTATATGACATCAATCCTACTTTGATCCTACAATGATTTCACATCGATCGCAATGATCAACGTAGTTCATATTGAGTTTTTTTATCTTATTTTCAGAAAACAAGTGACGACGTCTGTGGGGTGAAAACATTTCACATGAACCTGGGTCTCTGCGGTGGCAGGCGAGTATTTAGACCTCTACCCAGCTGGGTCTCTGCGGAAGCAGGAGAGTATTTAGACCTCTACCCAGCTGGGTCTCTGCGGTGGCAGGCGAGTATTTAGACCTCTACCCAGCTGGGTCTCTGCGGAAGCAGGAGAGTATTTAGACCTCTACCCAGCTGGGTCTCTGCGGAAGCAGGAGAGTATTTAGACCTCTACCCAGCTGGGTCTCTGCGGAGGCAGGCGAGTATTTAGACCTCTACCCAGCTGGGTCTCTGCGGAGGCAGGCGAGTATTTAGACCTCTACCCAGCTGGGTCTCTGCGGAGGCAGGCGAGTATTTAGACCTCTACCCAGCTGGGTCTCTGCGGAGGAAGGCGAGTATTTAGACCTCTACCCAGCTGGGTCTCTGCGGAGGCAGGCGAGTATTTAGACCCAGCTGCACCAAGTGAAAACATCTTAAAAACTAGGCAGGTCAATCCTTCTGTTTCTAAATAATATTCTAAAACAAATACAATTACCTCACCCCATTGGCTGGTTAGATAAAAAAAAAAAAACTCTATTCTAAGAAAATAAGATGCTAATACAATACAAGATGAAATTAGTTGTTAAGGTGGACATTTCTTTTTTACAGTGTAATGATTACACTCTGTGAGGGGCTGAGGGGGCTCCACTCCTTGCCTTTGTGTTTTTTTTACCCAGATCCGTGACAGAAGGGCACTTCGCTCAACCATTCATTAATTAGCGGCGATGGCACCTTTCACCACAGGCTCAATCAGTGTGTCTAATACAGTCATTGACCTCTGACCTTCTTCGACTGAGCCCCTCCCCGCATGATCCCACCCCCCACTCTTGGAACTGGGAGGATGTCGGGCTGTCAGAAACACCTACCGTGCGCCTCCACTGGGACACGAGGTCACAGTGTGAACCAACATGCAGCCAGAAGGATCCCATGCAACGGAACCCCTGTCTCATTATTCTAGCTCTCAATTAATTACACTCCGCCTGTTCTGGTAGTCACTCTCGTCTTTCCATTTCCCCTTGGTTTCATATAGTAATTTTAAGATAAGATATTCCTTTATTGATTTCGGGCATCACCATAGTGGAGGGGAGGTACAGGTATGGGCAGGGTAATAGTAGAAAGACATAAATATAGGCCAGTGGTCAGCAATAGGCGGCCTGTGAAAATTGGCCCGCCACCAATAATATCTGGCCCGTCAGATTATTTTGAGAATATGATTATTTATTTTTGTATATATATATATATATATATATATATCAGACCGACTATAGGCTCTAGGCTATATATGCTATAATGTCCAAACAGAAACTACCACCACCTAAAGAATGCTTATTATACTTTGTTTTATCCATGTTGAGAGTGAATAACAGGTGCAGTGAGGTGCAATGCAGCACTTGCTCAACATGAATAAACACCAGTTCAGTAAGTCATTCAAACTTTATCTTAACACTTTCAGCGCCACGCTTAGCGGTTATCTCTACCGCTAGATGGCCACCTTGATAGTCGTTTCCGCGTTGTTTCACTATGATTGCAAAGCTGTGTGTGTGTTCTGTATTATAGCTGTGAAGACAATGGTGTGGCTCATTTGACAGACATTACTTGTAGTGCAAGGAAAAAAAATTGTTTCTACACACTGTAGTTTGTAGTTTATTACACGCTAAACAAACATCGCGCATTTCCAAGATAATCTAGTATTTTTTCATAGATCGCAAGATAAAACGTGTTATGTGCAATAAGCCTGAATCGTTTTAACTCAAAACTGTGATCGTGTTTGCCGAGCATGTTTTATGTCCGGTGAAACACAGAACTGTGATCGTTAGAAAAACACGTTTCAGATTTGGTAAAATAGACATAGAATATACCTTACCTTAGCCAGAAGGCATTCCAAAAAGAATTATTCCAAGTGATCGCATCGCCATCGTGATTACCAGTGTATATGTCTATACACGTTTCGATGGTAAAATACGTTTAGGCAACGGAATTTCGAGGCGATCAATGTGAATCTCTGTTCAAGCAGGAGGAGGGGCTCCTACCAAGACAAAAAAAAGGAGGCTGTGTATCAACACCAAGCTGTTACAGTTGGGGTAGGTATGCTGGACCCATGTGCAGAGTTGCATGGAAGAGTCGGAAACGATGGTTGCTCTTTCATAATTAACAATGTTCTTTATTGTGAAACAACGGAGCATAGGAAGGCACGTAGCAAAATGATACAGGTGAGACGCGCAGTCTCCACAACCTGGTATAATGAAACGAAGAATAGGCGAGACAAAACAAACTCAGCAAAAGTCTAAATACGAAAACAAAACTTTGAACAGGGGAATAAGAGATTTTGGGAGCAGTCTCCAAAAACGAGATAAGCAGTCTAATCCGGTACTGGGTGATTGCAGGGCAACAAGGTAAATACACTCTATAATAACACAAATACAATTTAAACAAAGCACGACACCGACCGCGGTATCACAATTATCCTCCAAACGGGAGCGATAACAAATTCTTCTGGTAGAGTACTCACGTAGGTGATCAGTGAACAACTGACAAAGTAACAGCATACCAGGAGAACATTATGAAGGAGGGCAAACAAAACACAGCAGGCGTTAATCAGAGCAATCAGGACAATCAGGACAGAGGAATGGGTGAAATACCACTGGGCAACGCCAGGGCTTTTGCTCCCAGGTGAGGGCAAAAACCCCAAATGTCACACCAAGCCATTCCAGTTCAGACACAGACGATACTGCCACCTGGTGATAGTCGATCGGCATTGCTATTCAAACATATACAAACGACCCAGGGACGGCTAGAATGATCCCGATGATGATTTAGAACGGGGATCAGAGGAAAAAGATCAAAACGTGAGATATCTCGGGTCTGGTGCTCAACCGCTGGCGAATTAACGCTGGATATCTCGGGTCTGGCGCCCAATGTGTTAACTGTGACGGTACCACACATGTGAACATTAACAATGCAATTAAACTGACGTCAAATCGGAGCAAAAAAAGCTGAATCTGCATCAAGCAGATGTGATACATTAGGTATATTAGACCTAATATACAACGAGACATTCATTAACTAAATAAAAATACAATTAGGCTTTTAACCCTCTAAAGCTGGGCACAACACTAGACATGTCAAAACATTAAATATCTTTGGATCCGTTTGTGATAAAGACTCGCTTAGATTGTCATCTAAAAATGTTGTGTATCTCTCCGTCAGTGCGCAGAAGTAAATAATAGAATCTTGAAATATCTAGATTGGTTGTTTTCTCTGGACTGCATCTAATCAACCGATGGTTAGGTTTATTACAAATGTTATTAACGTGGCTATAATTCAGGATGCTTGGACATGTTGAAATAATTTTCATATGAAAGTCCATTATAAGTATGCAGTATGATAACTACATCTCTGACGTGTATAACAAACAAAACCATTTGAAAATCTGTAAAAAGAATTTGCAAGTTATGGTTATTTAAATAGTACATGCACCATAGATATTCATGTTATGAGGGGACGTGCTGCCTGTGGCAAGATGGCCACCATGTGGCAACATCGGTCTCCATTGGCCAGCAGCGCGGGTGAGTCATCTAGCCTTTATATATATCTATGGACGCACTGGTTGCGCGTAATGTAGGATAGATAGACCAATAGAGAGAGGTGCTTGTCTCTGGTTTTATAATACAATGGCACAAAGACAAAGGTATAATGTTCAGTGAAAACATTTATTATATATATATAATAATGGAAAGTAGAAAAAACTGCTCGTTTACAGTTTATTATGCCACCTACTGTATGCAGCTCGTTTATTTTGATAGTCTTAGTTATAAGGTGGTCTGTCACAGAGTTACACGTTTTTCGCTATCAATTTATTAAATTACCCGTTGTTTTTGGTTCTGGCCCGCCGCCCGCCATATAATGGCATGGGACCCCTGATATAGGCAATACAATTTTATCTGAATATAAATATTTATAAACAGTGTAAACATTATAATTAAGTCTGAATATAAAAATATGAGAAAAATAAACAGTGTAAACAAAAGTGCTGATGAGGGTCTGTATGCCCTATCGGTTATAATACATGTTACAATAAATACAAGCAATAATTAACGTTAGGTTATGACTATAACCAAGTTCTGTTAACACTTAGTGAACGCTCAGCGTTCATTGCATATATCTCACTTCAGCATATATACACTGAATAATTTCACAATGTACCTTTAAATGCCAGCATTCATCTGGCCACACCCCCATCCGCTTACCTATATAAGCAGGGATGGTGCCACACACTCATCTCCTTCCCAACAAATTTCATCACAATGAAAGATCAAGGGCCTGCAGCGTCGTCTAAACGCTGAGCGTTCACTAAGTGTTAACAGAACTTGGTTATAGTCATAACCTAACGTTCTGTATCACACTTAGCTCACGCTCAGCGTTCATTGCATAATAGGAGCTGAGCGGGAGCTAGAAGCTCGACAAATGTACCCTGCTGAGGCCCCCCACAACCATCAGACCAGGGAGGGCCGAGCCCCCCCGACCCACCCTAATGGAGGGCACCCCCCCTATTGGTGGCTTCACGGGAGGGCGACGGACCCGACCGTGTGAAGAGGCACTCAAGCAACTCAACGCACAGGGTGAGCAGACCGTGGCTCGACCCCACGACTACACACACGCACAACCCGCATGCCACCCGGGAACGAACGGAGGGAAACAACCTCGTTACTGCCCCCAGAATCACGGGGTCAAGGACAAACCCAACCCCGTGGCAAGGCCGTAGCAGCGGAGCGCGAAGGAAGACCCAGACCCACCAAAAGGACTGGACTCCCTGGAATGGGGGCCCGGAGAAGTCCATGATGCCAGCATCAAGACCCCACCAGGTGGGCACGTAGTGCCCCGCCCCCCACATCGCCAGCGTATTCGGACAAAGGCCCCTCAGCCGAGCGGGCCCTGTCCCCCCAATAGTACACCGCCTGGCACACTGACCCTGCAACAGGCAGTCAGCATGGCCGTAAGCACACAAAAAAGGTTAACCAACGGAAGCAGGCAGCGCACCGGGGAAAAACCAGGCAACAGGCTATTAACCCTAGCCTGGAGACTGCGGACGAGACAGACGCCAGAGGGGACAGCTGAACACAGCCGCCCCGGCGGAAGGAGCGGAAGCTGGCGGTGTTGCATGACCAAGCCTCCATTTAAAAACCCCCACCCAGAGGGGTTGAGGCAGAGAAGGCTGACACGATTGGCAGACGTCATGAACGTGCAGGGGCACCCTCAAACGGTGAACCCGGGAGTTGACACTGCTCCAACACACCAGGGAATCAACCACCTTGGCGTTACCCAATGCGGTGGTTGTTCCTATAACCCCTCAAGAAAAAACTCCAAAACACACCTGCGGGTATACACCGGCTATACCGCAGTACAAGTGTTTCAGTTTTCAAAAAAGGGTTAACCCAGGCCTACGGGTCGACGAAACATTACTTTGGACCGGGCCTGGCGATACGGGAAGCACAGGGTCACCAACAGGCCCCTCTTCGCCATGCGTGAGAGAGGAGCGAAAAAGAATGGAGAACCAGCCCCTAAGCACACCGTACTTGGTATTCCCAGGCGGTCTCCCAACCAAGTACTAACCAGGACCAACCTGTGTAGTGGCCGAGATCCGACGAGATCGAGCGTGTACAGGTTGGCATGGCCGTAAGCCATTACGACAGTGCTGAGTAAAAACTTACCCAACCAGGGTCTCCATAGCGCTTAACCCTGTGACACCCGGACCGACCTGGCATTTTTCCCCCTGAAAAAAGCCCAAGTCCCTCAGGGTACCAGAACAGCAGATCTGCATCCCCGGCGGACAACGGGTTCAACTGATCCGGACCAGCGTGACCAGAACCAGTCCCGTGCCCTAACCACGCCGACATGCCTACTCCAGGAGAAAGGGCAGATATGCGTGTCGATCTTAACATGAAAAGAAGGCGCCACCCAGACGTTCGGGCGAACCGCGCCTGGTGGCCCACTCCAAGGGCGTGAGACCCCTCTACATATGTTCAGATCCATTCCGTCATCATCCCCCAGACATGAACGAGAATCCGTCGATAACCAACCCAAGTCGTGGGATGTGGTCGTCGGAAGAGGAAAAAACCCCATCTCAGTTGCTTTATAAAAACGCAGTTTTAACCTCAAGCAACCAAGGTGTGCCAGTCAGTCACCTGTTTACAGCGAGCTAGCACTATACGTGCGTCGGGACACACCCCCATCAATAAACAGGCTATTTAGACCTGTCATTGAATCCCCAAGGCGCCCAGGGGAACGACAAGAGGGGTGTGACACTTCCTAACTCCAACACTTTTTGAATAGAAAAGAAGGAAGCACCAACAGTATGTATCCCAGTTTACACAGCCGGGGGTAAAACATTTTCACATTTTTACATCCCACCACCCTCCCATAGGAAGGAGACGGGGATCCCCAGAGAGACTTCCCACGCGAGCTGTACAGATTGAAAAGAATATATTGCACCTTGAACCATGTAAAAAATTGGTTTTAGGGCTCTCCGGGGAAGAGGCACTGAACCCATACACACTCAATAATCGAATTGAATCGAATACATACACAATAGAATAGGACACCTTCTAGAGGGTCCACTCACTTTGACAATCTGAGGAGGAAGGCTCTGTACTCTGATGGAGGCTCCCTCACATGGAAGGAGGAGTCCGAACTCACAGAAGGCCCGAATAGGCACTTGGTGAGGAGGAGCCCTGACCACCCCCCCGAAACAGATCCATCACATGGACCTGAACAGCACACGGAAGTCCTACCAACAGAGACGCGCACGGTGACGTTCTCTATGGCGGGGGAATTTCTGCGGTGCACACGCCCAATATTCCAGGCCGTGGGACCAGGAAACTCCCTCCCCCCCCCCCCCCCCCCGTAACGTGCCGAACCACAACGTGACGGGAACCTTGAAGGACAGGGGGTGTACCCCTGACCGACAGAAACAAGGGGGAGAGGAAAGGTTACCAGTTCACCCCTTTACGACCCCACACCCATGATACGATGTAATGACAAAAAGAGAATATGACACAGTCATAGTCAGCTCTATGAAGCGTTTGACAGCTTCACACAGCGCATGAGCTAACCTGCTATCTGACTTTTACTAAGGAAAAAACACAGAATAGAGAGGGCTCTCTAAGAGCCCCGGTCCAACATACACATGTGCTTCTGTGGCCAGTCCAACCCAGTTGTAGGTCACATGACACACACAACCCATCATCACCTACAAAAAATGGCAAAAACACTCTACAGAGGAACGCCGTTTTTCATAATGAGAGAATACATAATTCTCGATTAGTATCGGCCACAGGCCTTGCTAAGCACACACGACAGCGACCAAACAATCTTTTCTTTTAGGAAAATAAAGTTTCTCCAGCAGTTTTAGCACAACCTCAGCAATCAAGCTAAGGGTTACATCGCATCCCTACCACACAAAAGACACAATGTAGTGCAACATGTCTGATAGGAGGATGAAAAAGTCCCCAGGGAACCGGGGGGAAACACAATCCTCCTATTTTACCCTTAATACGGCCAGTTAAAACAGGAAAACCTGTTAATATGTGAACACACTGTTCATTGTCATCACAGGCTGAGAAAAGAACATTCTTTTACTCACTTGTCACTAAGCATAGCTTCATAGGTTAGTTACCTTAGTTGTGAGTACACGGTACATATAAACACACATGATGTTTCTCACACAACAACCAGATCATTTTCACATCTGTAACAACCCGATTTGCACGGAGAAGCTAACTGCCAGTGACAAAGACAGTTCACACATAACTCGCGTCGTATCCTAAATGCATTGCAGCAACACACGTTTTGGGAAAACATCGTTATTCACAAAACATCTAGAAAAGTAAAACCAGAAGACGTGTTATAAGGTCTGGTCAAACCTTGTCCTACCCGGAACGTAGATCAGCGAAGTGCAGTCTCAAGACACCGTAGAAACACAGCCGTCCTGTGTTGTTCGATCCGGGCAGCGTCGCCGCTCTACCCGTCGCAACGGTCCCTTTGTTGACGCAATCCTTGCCGTCCTGGCTCAGGGCAGGGTCGACGGACATCCCCTGTCAAAGATGACGTCGTAGTCAAGAGTGTAAAACATGTTATAATCAAAGCACGTTCAACAGAGTAGCATTAAGCTAACGGCCGCTCCAACCGTCGGTCGCTATTACCCTTGCTCGCGAGATGCCGAGCGAACGGCGCACGCGACCAGAGGGGAGCTCACGGCGGCGCGCGAGTAGCCGAAGCTACCTCGCGCTGGCCTTGTCCGATAGCAGCAAGCTAACGTTTCCTAGCGATCACAACCGGCTAGCGCTGCAGCTAACAGCTGACTGGCTAACCGTAAGCTAAGCAGCTATCACCTGAACTTGTACACAATGATATAACACTCACCCAGACAGGCCGCTGTTCTGAAACCCACCTCACTTTTTAAGAGAAAAGAGAAACAAGATGTCAACACAGCTTTACAACGGTGATTTTACCAACACCCGACGGAATCAGCACAATACCAAACTGGCTTGTGTAGCTGACTTGAACATGGATCTTCCGCTATCGAACATCCATGCACATATCTCCTCGTGAAGGAATACTCTCATTTGGATATGAAAGAAGGGGCTTAACACGGGACAGAGAGATATCCACTCGTCCAGAAAACACAGGGATCACCAGTGTTAATGGTCGCGGCCCACTAGTTAAAACTAAAATGGCTTCAGACCAAGGTCTTCTGTCGCCTAGGAGACTGAACAAAGGACCCTAGCCTGGGGCCGGTTTTCATAAACATTATCAATTAGCCCCCATAGCACTAACAGACAAGTGGAGCCTGCCAGCAAACAGTACTCACCCAACCTGAAAACCCACCGCTTCTCACAACAGCGGCGCGTCCACAGTTCAGCTGTGCCCTGAAAGGTTTCACCCCAACCAACACAGCAAGGAACTGCAGTTGAGAGGCATGCAGCGGCGTGCTCCCAATACGAAAACCGGTGGAGGATTTTAGAATGATCATCATCTTCCAGACACTCCAGTACGAAGACAATATCGCCGTATTTTCTCGAAAATAGTGAGAGAGAAAATAAAGATATGATGTCAACGTATCTCCTTGTGCTTCCCTTCCCCGTAAACATTTATCTTTCTCCACGTCAAGTGGGCATATAGCAACACGTTGCTTGTGATGAAATTTGAGAAGGAGATGAGTGTGTGGCACCATCCCTGCTTATATAGGTAAGCGGATGGGGGTGTGGCCAGATGAATGCTGGCATTTAAAGGTACATTGTGAAATTATTCAGTGTATATATGCTGAAGTGAGATATATGCAATGAACGCTGAGCGTGAGCTAAGTGTGATACAGAACTGCTGATGTCTTCCTCATTTTCTTTTTCATAGTTTAAACCTTTTTTTTATAATAATAATAATATCTGTGTAGTGTTCACCCTTTAAATCCTGCCTCTCAAGGGAAAACAAATTCAGCAACTCTTTGGTAGCCGATGGATGATCTAAAAATACTGCTCTTTATTCATACAAATAAAACCAAGGCGTTTCAGCAACATGCCTTCATCAGGGTTACATGACAAAGAAAGAACAATGGAGCTTAAATACCCATAGAAAACCTACTATGCTAATATTTCTTTACTACTATGCACTCAAGGCTTTAGCACCCACGTTTCAACACTATTTGACAAACATTGTTACTGAGCTGTTGTAACTTGTACCCTTCCAGCTGACCTCTTGTACAGAACATGGTTAAGTCGCTTTGGATAAAAGCCCTCAACGAAATGACTAAAATGTAAATGTTATGTAAAATGACCTCCACAGGGAACCCCCCCCCCCCAATTGACAACAGAACAACCAGAAAACAGGTTACATTCCTAGACTCAACAATTAAATGTCCACATATACAGTACGTCCATGACAGAGGCATCAGCCAGTTAAAAAATATGTATACAAAACATAAAAACAAAACTAAAAAAAATTATATTACGTTTACATTTAGTAATGCAGCTGATGCTTTTATCCAAATCAATTTATATGTTCTGTACAACAAGTCAGCAGGAAGGGTACAACTCTGGCAGCTAAGGGTAAGTGATATTGCTCAAACAGTTGAACTTGAGTGCTACAGTAGTCTTGAGTGCATAATAGTATAGACATATGTGACCCGACGTGGCCAAACCCGACTTGTTGCGGCAAATAACATTGCTCAGAAATCGCGAAAATGTCTGGCATTTCAGAAATAGGTGCTTTTTTGACTGCTTTGACATATTCTATATATGTTCCCTTATTTGCAAAACGTAATACAACTTGTAAATTAGTTAATTATTGTTATTTGTCCGATAGTATGTGTCCCAAAAATACTACAGTGCTGGGCTGCATGGGTGTGGTCTGTCTGTGCGTAATCACAGGTACTTAGAGAGGTGTTGAAACACACACAGGCGAGCTCTCCTTTCTTAATAGCAGAGAGAACGAACCGTTAAATTACACTTATCTTAACGTTATGGCTATAAGTTATAGCAACTTAACTTGTGACCAACGCCAGTGTCTATATTACGCGAGTCGAACTGAAAAGCGAAAAGACCGTTCATCATAAAACGCAAGGGGTCGTTTTGTCGCAGACATTAAACAACATTAAATCACATTTAGAATGTCACAAATTTTATGAGCAAACGAATTTTGTTTGAGTGGATTTAATGCAACCTAATGTCATAATTAGGCTAAAGGGGTGATCGAGCCTTCGAGGTGACAGCACCAAGGCTCTGGAACGCTCTCCCCCTGGACCTGCGAACTGCCCCCCCCTGAAAACTCTTTTAAAAAACAACTAAAAACACATTTGTAGACACTTTTTCTTGTCCTCACTGTTCCTATAGTTTTGTTTTAATTAGTGACTCATTTTGATGTTCTATTCTATTCGGTTGAGGGGGTGGGGGGGGTGCTTATTAGTCAGGCCGCCACGGCGGTGACGTTATTAAGTTGATGGCTATTGATGGATAATATAAACAGCGTGTTGACAGTGGTCTGTTGATAGTCACCATGCAGAGATCGGCGAGAGACGTGCACTGAGGCGCTAAACCGGTTTGGTGAATTCGGTGGACACTGCGCCGAGGACAAAGACGCGCTGGGGACATTTATTATGTATTATATTCTGCAGCCGGATAACAACTCAGACGCCGAATTTGAATCAGATGATGATGACGACGACGACGAAGTTCTCCTGGCTATATTCACTGACAGCAACGCTGAAGAGCCAGACGATGATGGTGATGCACCGCTTGATAACGGATTTGCAGACGAGGTCGAACAAATAATGAGCTTTGTTGGAGTTGAATCTGACGCAAACCACGAACACGAGATGGAAAGACTTCAGCGATTCACTTGTAAATGCGGCCAGAGTGATAAAGAAAATGACAAGTTTGTTCAATGCTCGTGTATCACAAAATTGGACCGTGATGAAATCTATAAAAGGCGATACGAGAGGCAGCGGACATTGCGCTCATCACCAACGCAAGAGACACCAGGTTCAAATCCGGCTGTCGGCGTTGCCTCCGGCTTGGACCGGCCGTCATACTGGCTCAATTGGCAGAGTCAGCGGGTGGAAGTCGATGGGTGGTAATCTGGACGTTGTGGACAGCGACTCCTATAGGTCGGTTGGGAGACTCCTGCACAGCAGAGACAGGAAATGGCGGGGATAGTGTGAGCCTCCCACACGTTACACCCCAAAAATGAGAGTCCGCGCTGGCAGGTGAAAATATGTGACAGGCTGCCTCCTCGTGTACCGGAGGGGACACGTGATGCAAGGCTTCTATCCTCCCTATGACCAACCTGTGGGGGGCATATGCGAGCAACGTTCAAGACAGGGGAGGGTAGAATTGGAAACTTGGGATGGGAGAAAATAAGGAGAAAAAAGTGGCAAAAAAAAAAGTTATATGAGATAGCTGCCACCAGGTGGCGCCAGACTTAGTGCTGGAATGCCACCATCCACTTTAATGTTAACGTTAATATCGCCTAATCTATGTTTTAAATTATGGCTATGTGTCTAATCTGCCCGTCGCTTATCAAAGAATCATTTTCCAGTCAGTGCTGTCAAGGCAGATTGGTTTTTTATCGCTTCATTTCCGTTTGAGAGCATTTTGAAAAGCACCCGTTTTGAGGTAAAAAAACAGCCCATTCTGGGCCATTCTGTGATAATCGTCTTTTACTGGAATATTCCAGAACGTTGATATTTGTCTGCCTATTTATGAATCGTTTTCAAATAAACGCTAGATGATCAATATTATACGTACACACACGCCCATTCGAGGCGCGCGCTGATAATAGCTGCTTTCATTTCCTCGTCGATTTTACAGTGAAACCGCTGGAGCACATTTCACAAAACAGCTTATATCTTCATCAAAACGAGTCTGATTATCCTAACACTGATAACATAGATTCCTTACCTGACATCAGATGGTATATTCCAATTCCTGATCACCATTCGAAAAAATCAATAAGTGTATATGTAACTGAGGGGTACAATTCCCTGACTGTATTGTTAGATATGATACTTACTACCACTACCTCTTGTACTTTAGACTCTGGCCACCCAGTACTAGGTATAAATAATTATGATAAACACTCCCACCTGATGAAACGGATCCAACACAAATGTACCAAGTCGAAAGTCTGCGTTTAATAATAATACATAGCAAAAGGTATGTACAACGATCACTTAATTACATTTATGATTTGAAATAGTATGCACTTTTATGGCAAATGAGTATTCGTAGGTAGATCAATATCGAATGTCCAATCTCTGATTGCGCAGGAAGCAAATATACAACCTGGAATATTTAGGGAACAATAGCAATGATACTTGAATGATTATATAGCTGGATACACTAGGGGAAGGTTCCGACTGCTTGTAGGACAGCTGGAGGGGGGGGGGGGGTAGAGTCTGGCTGTATCCCGTCTGGCCGAGGGTATCCTGGGAGAGCCCACAGTCGTGCGACCCAGTGCCCAGCGATCCTCGATCCACAGATGAAAGCAGTTGGACTCTCTGTGGCCGGCGTCCTCCGGTCCACGATGGAGAGACGTGAGGCGACCTCGTCGTGTAGAGCGTCTTCTCACCTGTCGTCCTCTCCGGGGGGGGTATTTCCAACACACCGCAGTGTTGGCCTTTATCCATAGAATAATCAAAGTACTCAAAGCATAATCCAAGCCGGGGAAGGCTAGCCGTCGTCGGTAGAATAATCCAATATACAGGTCCACTCGCTCTTTGGCCTGGAGCTCCTCGGGTGCAGCTTCACGTGGGGTCAACCACCCTGGATAAGCGTCCAGCTGATGCCCGAAACGATGGGGGTGTTGATTACTATAGAACTCTTACCGCACGAGGCACTACATATGAATAGACTATTATTAGCTTAATAGAATACGTCCAACTCGACGATATAGTGCCAAATATGACTATTCAAATATTAATATACACGATGTCTCAATGCCGATACTGGGCCGAATTGGCCTTACTGCCCACACGTGGTTCGCGGGGAGGCTTTTGCGTCTGTCACTCTGTTGGAGGGTAATGAACTGGACTAAAAGAAAGCTCTACTTTAATAGCGCAGTATATATACGCACTATGAACAAATAGTACCATTAGTGGTGCGGTAGACATATTCCTACGCGGAACTAGGACTTGTCCATACATGTTGAGCGGTACGATTGAACCTGGTCTGAGGGGTATGGCGACCTGGCACCAAGGTCTCGTCCAATGGTAGAATGGAGACTATTATGGGATGTTCAGTAGACTAGAAGGGATATTCAATGCATATTGTACAAGGAATATACAAGGGATATCAGGGGATATACAAATACAATTAAATATATATATATAAATAAATATATATATTCGGTTTAATCTGATCCTTCAGAACAGCCGCCCCCTAATTGGTCCCAACCCAATTAGTTAAGCAGAGACAGATTAACCGCACTGTCTACCACTCAAGGGTTCGCTGTAGGGGTCAGTCAACTCACAAAGTCATAGGGTCATGGTCATCATCGATTGTGTCTGGGAGTCGGGGCAGTTCTATGAGCCTCGCCACAGGACGGGTGTAAATGCGCCCCTGGACGAGTACTTCAGCTGCTCGGACCTTGCCATCGGCACCGGTGATCACTTTGCTTACGCGGCCAGCCGGCCACATAGCTCTGGGTAGTGACTGGTCAATAATCATGACGACTGTTCCTTCCGTCAAATTGTCTCTCTCTTTTACCCACTTCTGGCGGGTCTGTAGAGACGGTAGGTAGTGCAGTAGGAAACTGCTCCAAAACTTGTCGGCTAATACTTGGCTGTACCTCCACATTCGTCGGCCGTTCGCTTCTTCAGGCCGGTACATTGTCTGGGGTAACGCGGGATCTAGCCGCGCCATCAGGAGGGTGTTGGGGGTGACTGGGTCGACATCTGCTACATCACTGGAGACGTAACCGAGGGGCTTTGAGTTCAATACTCCCTCAATCTCCGTGAGGACTGTCATTAGGACTTCTTCCGCCACAGTCTGGGCCCCAAGTACTGCGTACAGGGCTGTCTTTATAGAACGTACTTCTTGTTCCCAAGTTCCACCGAAGTGGGGTGCGTTTGGGGGGTTGAATTGGAAGTCAATCTGGGCTGGAGCGAGGTGGGTCTTAAGTTCTGGGCCCATAGCTTGGAAGCTCTCCCTCAGCTCTCTTTCTCCGCCTTTGAAGTTTGTCCCGTGATCGGACAATAATGTAGACGGTTTTCCTTTCCGTGATGTGAATCTTCGGAAGGCCATAAGGAATGAGTCTGCGCTCATGGTCGGAAGGAGCTCGATATGTATCGCTCTGGTGGTCATGCATTTGAATACAATACCCCACCGCTTCTCGGTGCCTCTTCCTTTCTTTATGTGCAGCGGGCCAAAACAGTCCATGCCTGTTGAGTGGAATGGCTTGTCGCCGAGTCGGAGGCGACATGGAGGTAGGTCAGCCATCCGTGGTATGCTGGGCTGCGCGCGCCACTTTCGGCAGTCTAGACAGGTTCGCTGGAAGCGTCGCACCGCCTCTCTTCCTTGAAGTATCCAGTAACGACGTCTGATTTCCGCAAAGACTCTCTCTGCTCCTGCGTGGTGTACATCCTCGTCGTATTTCTTTATAATCAGCTCTGTGACCTTGTGTCGGCTGTTCAATACGATCGGGTACTTAATGTCATCCGGTAAATTGGGGGCTCTCCGCAGGCGACCACCCACTCTGATGAGGGTATGTGTGTCACTCTCGGGGGCCAGATGAATCAATCTGCTGTCTGATGGGACGGGCTTTCCTCCCTGTAGACAGTCTAGTTCATCGGGGAACGAGTCTCTCTGGGCTCGTTGCAGTAGAAGCAGTTCTGCTTCCTCGTAGTCAGCTGCTGACATATCAGCGGGGGACTTAATCTCTGGGTGGTGCCACAGGAATGTCCGTTGCTGCGCACTCTCTATGGTAATGCAATCGTCTATGTTGGGGTCTGCGGAGACAACAGTGCTCAATCCACAGAACATGGGTTTCTTATTCTCAGCCTCCTCCTCACTTGCTTCCCTCGGGGTGGGCGTGGGCCAATCTCCTTCCGGGAGCTTGAGGAATGCTGGTCCGTCACTGTAGATGTTATGACGGGTTAAGTCATCTAGGGACATTCCCCGGGTGATGACGTCCGCTGGGTTGTGTTTTGTATCAACATAGCGCCAGTTTGCTTCTCCGGTTAACTCTCCGGTTAACTCTTGAATCTCAGTGACTCTGACTCCCACGAAGACTTTGTATTTGCATGAATCCGATTTGATCCAGGCGAGTACTGTCGTGGAATCTGACCACAGGATTGTTCTATGCACCGGAATGGTGAGCTCACGTTGGATGAGCGTGGCTAGATGCGCTCCTGCGAGGGCTGCGCAGAGCTCTAGACGTGGGATAGACTGTTGCTTGCGTGGGGCTATTCTCGAGCGGGCGAGGATGAATGCTGTGTAGATCTCTCCCCCCTCTTCTTGGGCCCGCAAGTAGGCTACTGATCCGTAGGCGACCTCGGAGGCGTCACTGAAGACGTGTAGATCCATTTTACATGTCTCTGGCCTCACCGTGGGTGGGAAGTAGCTTCGGCGTATATTAACGCCTGGGAGTGAGTGGAGTTCCCTCTCCCACTCTCTCCAGGTGGATGCAAGGTGTGCGGGAATGGGGTCGTCCCAGCCCTGGTCCTTGTCCCACAATGCTCGTACAATCATCTTTGCCCTGGTGGTGTACGGTAGTATACATCCTAACGGGTCATATTGTCGGGCGAGTGTTCTGTACACACTCCGTCTGGTGGTCGGTATTGCCGTCGACCTTCCCTGCTCCGTGGTCAAAGGTTTGTGTCTATAGTGGAGCGAATCTGTTTTGAAGCGCCACACTAGTCCTAGTGTCATCTCTTGGGCTTCTCCTGGGATTGTGGCCATCCAGGTCTCGCTGCTCGCTGCCTTGTCCGCGGAGGAGAGGCTGCGCAGTACGTGCGGATCGCTGCTGGCCCACTGCCTGAGATCAAAGCCGCCTTTGATCAGAGAGGCGCAGAGTTTAAGTAGGAGAGCCTCGGCTTCTTCCTGGGTCAAAACGCTTTGTAGACAGTTATCTACGTAGAAGCTGTTCTTCACACTGTGTCGGACCTCTTCGTCCGCTGCTGGGTCCTCTGCGACATGTCTCTGTAGTGCAAATGTAGCACAGCATGGGCTGCATGTAGTTCCGAAAGGGAGGACTTCCCATTGGTAGATGGCTGGGTGCTCATCTCCTGGCCTCTCTCTCCATAGGAACCGCAACAGGGGCTTGTCCTCCTCTACTAATCTCACCTGCAGGAACATCCCTTTGATATCCCCGCTGATAGCCACCTTGTCCTGGCGGAAGCGGAGTAGTACGCCTAGTAGGGAGGGGCCGAGTGTAGGACCGGGCAATAGCTCTTTATTCAGATTTTGGGATCCGATCTGGTAGCTGCAGTTAAACACGATGCGGTCTTTGCCGTTGTGATGAACCTTGTGGTGGGGCACGTACCACGATTCAGTCGTCTGGTCGGCCTCTTTAATGTCAATCTTTGTGACGTGTCCCGCTGTGATGAGCTTCTCAATCTCAGCGCGGTATACACTTTCTTGGGCGGGGTCCTTGGCTAAGCGCCGCTCTGTGTTTAGTAGGTACCGCTCTGTGGCGTCTTTCTTTGCGTGAAAGGTAGGCATCCCTTCCCGCCGCAGGAGTGGCGTGGCGTATCTCAACACGCCGCTGACTGGGACTCTCTTTGTTCCCGTCTCGAGGAGGTTAATGGCGTAGATGTCGTCTTTAGAGCGAATGTCTTTCTTTTCGTTCTTAAAGGGCATTTGTTCTAAGGTCCATAGCCTCTCTACATGCTGCAGGAGTGCGGTGTCTCCCTCTGTGACTCGGGAGTGGAGACAGCTAGTGGCTGTGGTTCGGTTGAGAGATTTGGCGAGTGGGCCTTGGAGAGTCCATCCTAGGCGGGTCTCGACTGCTGCAGGACAGCCTCTGGGTCCGGTATGAACCCGGTCTATCGGGACAATGAGGTCTGCATGGTCGGAGCCTATCAACAGTGTCGGGGTAGCACCGTCTATGAGTGGGATCGGTAGCTTGCGTAGATGTACATATTTCTCCATCAGCTTGGCTACGGGGTATGTGTACCGCGAGAGTCCTATTTCTTGGCTGGTGAAAGCGTCTGTAATCCTGTACCGTCGCTCGGGCTGGCCGCTTGCTGCGATAGAGAATGAGACATTCTCGCCCTTTATCGTTTTCAAATCTCTTCTTATTGTCCGAATTGTCATTTGGTTTTCGCTCCCCCGCAGCCCTAGCTGGGCCGCAGCGGACGCGAGCAGAAGGGTCTTCTCTGACCCGTCATCAAGGACGGCGTAAGTGTCCATGACTTTATTCTGGTAGCTCAATGTCACACGGACTACCTTTAAGAGCACTCTGGCCCCGCTGCTGCTGGCGGGGTCGATGTACATGACGCTTGCTTTGCTGCTTGATGGTGCGGGTGGAGGCCGCCGTCTGTTACTGTCGTGGAGTATGTCCAGATGGGCTCCATCGCACCGACTGCACTTTTTCTTTAAGCGGCATTCGGCTGCCATGTGTGATCGCGCACAGCGAAAACAGCGTCTGTTGGACTTTATCCATTGACTCGCTTCCTCCGCATTCATCTTGGGGAATGAGTCACATTGTGACAGCCAGTGTTCTTTCTCACAGTAGGGGCACACTATCTTCCACTTCTCCTTTCTTGAGGGGGTACTGTGGCTCCTACTGCTTGGCACTGACTCCGATTGGTGCATGACAGTCACCGATCTTCTTCCATCATTTAGTCTCCTGGTTCCTTCTCTGGAGCCAGGGGTGCTCCGTCCGAATGTATCTAGCCGTAAGCTGCTGACTTCTCTCGCCAGGAAGTCGGCTAGATCGAGGAGGTTCGGTTCGGGGCCATTAGGGTCTCGGTGGTCTCTCTGCCGCCTAAAGCGCTCCTGTCGGGCGGGCGGTAGCTTCTCCAAGATCCTCTCTACATTTGAGTTGGCGTATAGTTCATGCCTACCCTTTTCCCTCTGCGCTCCCAGCATCCCTACCAGGGACTGCACTCTGATGGACAGGTCGTCCAGTGCTCGATTGTCTGTTGCTGGGGGTAGGCGGTCGATGTGCCTGATCTCCTGGATCACGTAATCCCATATACGTCCATATCTCTGGTCCAACGCTACCAGCGCTGCGGTGTATGGGGTCGTGGAAGTGGCGTAGGCGAGCGCTATGTTGTGCGCACGGGGTACCTTTAAATGCTTCAGTAGTATCGCGTATTTATGGCGTTCATCAATGACATCCACCAACATTGTCTCCAGACACATGCGGAGCTCCGTATACTGGGCCCGGTTCTCCTGGGTGAAGTCTGGTACCATAGGTGGGCCAATGTATGACGCGGATTGTTGATACATCGGCGAGCGTTGGGGGAGAGGCCTCCCAGGCGAGTCTCCTCCTGCTCCTTGGCGTGGGCTGGTACCGGCTGTGTACCATGGCCCGCTGGTCCAGGTGCTGTTCCTCGGTGCGGGTCGTGCGTCGTGCTCACCCGTGAATAGCGTCGGGGGTCTGTAGCGCAGCTCCGCGTGGGTATAGCCTGGGCTGTACTGGACCTCCTGGTCCGGTAGAGTACTGTGCTGTCGTCGGGCGTGGTTCTCCTCCTCCTCCTCTTCGTCTTCCGTTAGGTCATCCAGGGCTTGTAGTCTCTGATTTAGCCTCTCCGCAGTGTATGCTGCTCCTTCCCGGTGGCTGGGTCTCGCTTGGACCGGTTGGGGAAGGGGGTCTGCGGGGGGTATAAACCTCGTCTGTTGGTCAAGTTCAGGGTCGCTTACTCGGCTAGGGGATGCCGCCCTGGAGTGATGTCTAGACGAGTTCCTGGAGCCTCTGGTGGAGGGAGGGGGTGTTGTCCTTCTGATCAGCTGTTCTATTAGTTGCGCTTGTGCTCTGTCGCGCTCGGCTTCGCGCTTGGTGAGATCCGATTCTCTCTGGGCACCGGTGGCGGCGCGCTGGGCGTCGGCCCGGTCTCTTGCCATATTCTCTTCCATCTGAATGCGTCTTATTTCCAGGCGTATGTGCTCTTCTTCGCTCCGTTGCTGTATCTGCAATCGATCGCGTTCACCCTGGAGTCTATCGCGTTCAGTAGAGGCTTTCAGGCTGACGAGGAATGCCTGCTGTAGTGTCCTCTCTGCCTCGCTGGGAGAAGACGGTTGTATAGGGGAGCCGTCCCTTGGGGTACTCCGTGCGGAGTCTTGGAGCTCTATCTCCACGGTGCTCTCCTCATCTTCTTCCGTGCCGAGTTCTCTCTCGGTAGTGTTGTCTTCCTCCCGGGACTCGTCGGGGACTACTTCTTCGGTATTGGCGGGGTGTAAAGTCATGTCTGGTTCCCCCTGGTCCCCACCGTGAGCTGGGTCAGTTACGTTAGAACCCATAGGGGCCTCTATGGTCGGGGTAGCCTGGTCGTTAGGGTTAGACATAATTTTACTTTCTAGTTTTACCGCGTTTACTGTTGGTAGAAGACTAGGTTGTTGACTGACAGCGTAAGCCTCTAGGTACTGAGGGAGCTGTCGTTTGCGCCGCGGGCGTTGTTGGTTAGGAGGATCGTTTCGTGGAGTGTTCATCATAGGCCATTTTAATATTAATAACACTATATTAATATTACACTGATTACCCTCCGGCTCGAAGGACCAATTGTAACTGAGGGGTACAATTCCCTGACTGTATTGTTAGATATGATACTTACTACCACTACCTCTTGTACTTTAGACTCTGGCCACCCAGTACTAGGTATAAATAATTATGATAAACACTCCCACCTGATGAAACGGATCCAACACAAATGTACCAAGTCGAAAGTCTGCGTTTAATAATAATACATAGCAAAAGGTATGTACAACGATCACTTAATTACATTTATGATTTGAAATAGTATGCACTTTTATGGCAAATGAGTATTCGTAGGTAGATCAATATCGAATGTCCAATCTCTGATTGCGCAGGAAGCAAATATACAACCTGGAATATTTAGGGAACAATAGCAATGATACTTGAATGATTATATAGCTGGATACACTAGGGGAAGGTTCCGACTGCTTGTAGGACAGCTGGAGGGGGGGGGGGGGGGTAGAGTCTGGCTGTATCCTGTCTGGCCGAGGGTATCCTGGGAGAGCCCACAGTCGTGCGACCCAGTGCCCAGCGATCCTCGATCCACAGATGAAAGCAGTTGGACTCTCTGTGGCCGGCGTCCTCCGGTCCACGATGGAGAGACGTGGAGATGGAGAGACGCGACCTCGTCGTGTAGAGCGTCTTCTCACCTGTCGTCCTCTCCGGGGGGGGTATTTCCAACACACCGCAGTGTTGGCCTTTATCCATAGAATAATCAAAGTACTCAAAGCATAATCCAAGTCGGGGAAGGCTAGCCGTCGTCGGTAGAATAATCCAATATACAGGTCCACTCGCTCTTTGGCCTGGAGCTCCTCGGGTGCAGCTTCACGTGGGGTCAACCACCCTGGATAAGCGTCCGGCTGATGCCCGAAACGATGGGGGTGTTGATTACTATAGAACTCTTACCGCACAAGGCACTACATATGAATAGACTATTATTAGCTTAATAGAATACGTCCAACTCGACGATATAGTGCCAAATATGACTATTCAAATATTAATATACACGATGTCTCAATGCCGATACTGGGCCGAATTGGCCTTACTGCCCACACGTGGTTCGCGGGGAGGCTTTTGCGTCTGTCACTCTGTTGGAGGGTAATGAACTGGACTAAAAGAAAGCTCTACTTTAATAGCGCAGTATATATACGCACTATGAACAAATAGTACCATTAGTGGTGCGGTAGACATATTCCTACGCGGAACTAGGACTTGTCCATACATGTTGAGCGGTACGATTGAACCTGGTCTGAGGGGTATGGCGACCTGGCACCAAGGTCTCGTCCAATGGTAGAATGGAGACTATTATGGGATGTTCAGTAGACTAGAAGGGATATTCAATGCATATTGTACAAGGAATATACAAGGGATATCAGGGGATATACAAATACAATTAAATATATATATATAAATAAATATATATATTCGGTTTAATCTGATCCTTCAGAACAGTATAGATCTAACGTGTATACAGTAGAACTCATGATCCGCGGCGCTCAGAGGATCCATAATGAACTCTGGTAACCCCGGCTGCATCAGTGGACTGGAAAATGTGGAGTACAGGATTTTTTTCCCCATCCATTTTCATTGAGTCCATTCCAAAATCCCTGATGTCATCCGGGAGACGATAGGGGGCGCTTTTTTCCACATCTAATCGCCGGCGGCTCTTGGGTAGGCTAGGGTAGGCTCGCGTGATGCAATATGATTTCAGATCGCTAAAAAGAAAAAAAAGAAAAAATCCGAGAAATCTCGTGAGTGGCTTTCAACGTGACTATTATAAATACGAGAAAACTCGTGAGTGGCAATCAAAGTATTAACAGAGGAGCATAAAGACCTGATTATTATGGCTCAGCTCCAGGCTTTTCGGAGAAGGGCCGAATGGACAGCTGGAAATAAATCAATAAAAAAGGTAGAGCTTATTAATTAATATAATTAACCCCTTTTTTTATTTTTATTTTTTTTACCTTTATTTACCCAGGGTAGGTTCGCTGAGCACAGATGCTCTTTTTCAGGAACGCCCTGCTTCACATTCACACAGTTCCATTCACACCTGGGAGCTGCCCAGTACAACCACAGTTGACACTATTGGCCACTGAGCAACTCCACTGGAGCAGTTGATTCAAGCCATGTCACATAGTTCAAGTTTGAAATGATTCTTTCTGTTTTGCTCCTGAGAGTGCTAGATACTGTACTGTACTGGTAATATTATTTATTTGTGTTAACTTCTGAATAAAACAACTTATTAAACACAAGTACATCTTATTGAACATTATTTTGATATTTCATTACCAATTATCATAGCAAAACAGCTTTTTCAAACAGTCTGTAATGCATTTTGGAAACGGGAGATGGGCTCATGGTGTAATGGGCCACCTGGCCTGAGAAACATAAGAGGAAAGAAAAAGTAAGGACTTACTTCTGGTCATTATTTGGGTAGAACACACATATTTTGAATGCCTTCGGCAGTTTTCTTTTTTTTTTTAGACATTTTAATCTAGATTAATCTAGATTAAATCCAGGATTGCAGATAGATTAATCTAGATTAAAAAAATTAATCTATGCCCACCTCTAAAAAAAAGACAACGGGCCTGGACGCAGTACTTCTTTGGCGCTGTGCAAATCTGCCGTGAAACTTTTCTCTTCATCCACGGGTAAGTTGTTGTGTGTGTGTGTGTGTGTTGCACGTGTCTTTTGATTCGTCCCATAATTCAATTTACTCAAATTAATCAAATTAATTAATGAATTTAATCAAAACAACTCATCAAAATGTACTATTCACAACTGATTTGACATACCATGGCTTTTACTGAAATTACAATAGGCTGGGTGTGGTACAGGTACTTGTGATGATGATGATGATGATGATGATGATGATGATGATGATGATGATGATGATGATGATGATAGTGTTGTTGATGATGATGATGATGATGATGATGATGATGATGATGATGACGATGATGATGATGATGATGATGATGATGATGATGATGATGATGATGATGATGATGATGATGATGATGATGATGATGATCTAACTCTCTGTCTCTGTCTCCCCTCCTCTCTCCAAAGAATTGGAAAAGATTGCCTGATAGCAATCACCAGACACATGGCTGAAAATGGCATGTGTGTTCGCACTAAGAAGCGAGCGCCATGCAACAACAAGCATTTCATACAATTTGAGGACATCGAAAACGTAGTTTGATTCGTATCGAACTATGCCAGGACGCCAACCACACCAAAAGAACTCTACCGGTCAGCTGTTACCGTCTTTCGTCATCTGTGTGGCGTTTATATACTAAGGCAATGCCAGTTGGTAGGTTTAAGCAGTGTTCGAATTATGTGGGGGCCAATGGGGGCTCAGCCCCCATAAATAGAGTCTGAGCTCCCATAGTCAACAATACCTGTGGGGGTCTCTAAAAAAATGTATATTACATTTTTTTTTATATATATTTTTTTCAATGTACAAATTAGTATTATTCATGTTACCTAAATAAATTGTTAATAGATAATATTTGTCTTTTCAGTTTTTAAAATAACAGAGCAATTAATGTTGTGGAATAGGCTGCGTTTCACCTACAAGCCGCTATGTGTCGCCCATGAACGTGTCTAACGCTACTCCAACCCATTTAACCAGCCAGCTTAACGTTATGTAAACACTCAACTAATGCTGTTAGCGCAGCAGCTACTGGTTGACAGTGCTAGTAGTGAGTGGACCTTTTGGAAAACTAAATACAGCTGGTTATTTGCCAAGGAGGTAAATGGAGGTAAATGCTGCTGTTAAGTGCCAATATACAACTATTTATTTTCCATTCGATTTTTTTTGTTAGTTTTTGATTTATAATATAAATAAATAAATGTTCATTCAAGTTCATAAACTTGGTCTAATTTTTCAAATTAAATTGTTGTATTATTTTGATCGGATGCTAAATGCAAATAAGTACATATGGCATTATATATCAGAGGTGAGTAATAAAATTTACAAATATTGATGGTTAAGAATTAGACTGAATAATGACATCACACAATAGTCTAATGATTGGACTATTGTGTGATGTGATTGATTGATTGATTGAAAACTGTAACATATTGCAGAATGGGCACAATACAGTACGGCTCAATACACACAATTGTTAAGGGGATGCAGACCAGAGAAAGACTTTCGTCTTGTTTACATCAGGGTCCCCCATTTTCAATTCATAATGACATTCATGACATACACAACATACAGATATACAGATATATATCATGACATTAATGACATACATGATGACATACAGATATACAGTACTGTTACATTTGTGACATACAATACAAATATACAGTACTGTTAAACAGAGATGCTAACAGAAAATGTACATTAGGAGGGGGGGTTTGGACATTTACGGGGGCCAGTTTCATTAGTTTTAATTAGTATTAGACTCTGATCCTAATGAGATATTCCTCTAAATATGGCCAAAATGTCAGGAAAAAATGTGTTAACAATAACATTTCGGGGGGCCCTCATAGCTCTCAGGTGATAACTCGAACCCTGGGTTTAAGCATTGTCAAATAAAAACAAAGCTTGAAAATTAAATTACAAATTGTGCTACATTGAGCAAATAGCCAAAGCTTGTCTCATGTCTTCTTATTAATCTTTCAGGCCAGCGAGCAGTGGGCCTGTCCACATTTAAGTCCATCTGGAGGCAATTACTGCGTCATATCACAGCAATCAAACCAATGTCAGACCTTTGCTGGGTGTGTCAAAAGAACAACTATCAGGTTAGTGAACATCACAGTGTTATGAACTTTGAACTGCAACTTCTGTATGAAAAGTGCTATACAAATAAAGTCTATTATTATTATTATTATTATTATTATTATTATTATTATTATTATTATTATTATTATTATTATTATTATTATTATTATTATTATTATTATTATTATTATTATTATTATTATTATTATTATTATTATTATTATTATTATTATTAATATCATCCTTTACTTAACTTTCCAAGGTTTACAGAAGTGCCAATCTGCCAGAGGCTGAGAAGTCTGCAAAGCTGAAGCAGCAGGAACAACATCTGGAGCATGTAACCTCAGAGAGGGCTGCCTACAACGCCATGATTAAAGCCAACAAGGAGATCCGTGAGGGTCTTTCTGTGGGTGGTCATGTGCCACCGGCAAGCAAGCCCATGACAATGCATTACAGTTTCGACTATGCTCAAAAGGTGACTACATACCAAGCCCTGATACACTCTTTCACAACCCAATCCTGTTATAATTGTTATAACTACTGAATTTTTCCCTTTTTTTTCTTTCTAAAATCCTTATTCATTCATTGCAGGTGCACTACCCATCAGACCCCCTTCAGCCAGGCCCCATGTACTTCGGGCCTGCAGCATATTCGGTGTTCGCTGTGAGGCGATTCCACGGCAAGTCAACTATTTGGTGGATGAGGGGATGGAGTCCAGCAAAGGCAGCAACGCAGTGATAAGTACCTGCACCACTTCTTCAAAGACCATGGTATTGGGGAGACAGATGCTGACCTTCACTGTGACAACTGCAGTGGCCAAAACAAGAACAAGTACATGTTGTGGTACTTAGCGTGGCGAGCGCTACATGGTCTTCACCATCGTGTCAATCTCCACCTGCTGATTGCAGGCCACACCAAGTTTTCCCCGGACAGTTTATTTGGGCTTCTCAAGCAGCGTTTCACAAAGACCAAGGTGAACACTCTTGATGAGATTGCAGCAGTCATGCTCAGTGGCTGGAGTCAATATACCACAGCTAGTGGGAAAGGAGGATGGCACTGTGATCGTGCAGTCCTACAACTGGCAGGACCATCTGGAGCCTTACTTCAAACCACTGCCACAGATCAAGCAGTACCAGCACTTTAGGTGGGTGTGGTCACTGTGTGTTGTGTATTTACTGTAATTAATTATTCACACTTTAGTGCAAAGAATGTCATTGGCAAATGATACAAATGCATTGATATTGTTATGTGCCCTGTACTAACGATTCAATTTATTATTGCAGCTTTGATTCCAAGAAACCTGGTGTGGTTGTGGCAAAGATGTCTATTGATGGCGCGGAAACCAGATTCCAGCTGCTCTGTGATGTCCATGTCCTGCCGCCTATAGATGGACTTCCTGTTCTGCCACCACCGGGACTGGACTCTGCAAGACAACACTATCTCTTCCACAAGATCAGAGAGTTCTGTGATGATGAAGCTCAAGACATAACATGCCCAGCACCAGCCAAAGTAACAAGCAGCGGTTCAAAAAGACCACAGTGATCACTCTGGAGAGACTACGGCTCAGCTTCTTCTTCCCCCAGGCCATCCGAACATTGAACACTGAACTCTCCATAATGTGGTTCTAGTAAAAACTGTATTGTATAGTAGTGTACATAGGACTCTCAGGACTTTAGCATGTCTATTTTATCATGCCTATTTTATCATGCCTATTTTTTTACCTGTTTATTATGTCTATTTTATTAGTTTATTAGTATTACTGCACAATCAAAGCGGGCATGGCCACCCGCATTGCACTGTATGCCCTGGTGTGTATGTGAATAACTCTTGTGTATCATGGAATTATCCAAAGTGACAGGTATGAATAATCTGAGCTATTATTAATACAGCTCTATTCTGTACTTTATTTTAAATGATAATAAAATCTTGAAACTTGATTAATATCTTGACTATTGAGGTGTTGAGACGTGTTTGTGTATTCCAGTGCTTGGGAGCATTCAAGCCTCGATCCATTGACCTCTACAGGTTATGTTAAAGTGGTATGTTGTAACGTCTGGGCTTTCTCTCCCTATTCAGGATTGGAAGCTCTGCTGACATCCTGGAATTCTCACTCTGTCTCTGTAATTATTCCCTGATTGTTGTCACCTGCCTGTGTTTTGTGTCACTGGTTCTGATTGGGTCTTCCGGCTGTGTTGAGGCCTTATAGTAATACATTGCCTCTCTCTTTTTGTCGGTTCTTCAGCAGTGTTACTGGGAACAGCCATCCACGGGCAGAAGTCGGATATCTCGCCCGTTATTATGATTTAAAGTTATCCTTGCTTAAGGTTGAGGAGTCGGATCTCTCACTGCCCTATTCTCTATTGCTTTCCTTAAATAGTTTCTCTCAGTACCGTTCCTTGTATTACTATTTACCTGCTTTACTTCGTAAAGTTATATTATCGCTCAAGTGTTTCTGATAATAAAAATAACACATATTCGAGAAGAGCAACACCCTCTCCGTCTCCTTCTTCCGTGCCACACAAGAACTCAACATTTCTTACCTGGATTCCTAACAGTATGTGGTCCAGTTATGCTGGTTAACCTTTCACTACCACACTACAGAAGGTTCTGTTTCGTTATGGATCTCGCTCAGCATCATACTGCACTGTACTTCACTTCGTGCACGAGCACTGAATAAAAAATTCCACCATGTACCTTTACATTCCAACATTCGTCTGGCCACACCCCCATCCGCTTACCTTCTTAAGCAGGTGTGTGGTCACCTACTCGCCTCCTTCTTCACTTTCACCACAAGGAAGTGCCTTCGGTAGATCTCCACTTGACGAGGTTGTTAGTAGAAGAAAGTTGGAAAACAAAAGAACGGGAAGATACATTGACATCATATCTTTATTTTCTCTCTCACTATTTCGAGAAAATATGGCGATATTGTCTTCGTTACTGGAGTGTCTGGAAGATGATGATCATTCTGACCTTCAACGGCTTTTTCGTATTATGAGCTCATGCCGCTGACATGCTCCCCAGCTACAGTCCTCCTTGCTGCGGCTGGATGGGGTTGCCCTCCGGCCACACAGCTGGACTGTGGGAAGCACCGACTGTTGTGAGAAGCGGTTGTTTCCAGGATGGGGTACGTACTGTTTTGCTTGCGAGCTCTGGTTGTTGTTGATGCTGTGGGGGTTAGCTGACAATTGGAGGATCTTGGTCTGACGCCCATGATGGTCAATCTAGTGGGCCGCGACCACGTCCTGGTGAACCCAGGATTCTCGAGCGGATGCTTCTCTGTCCCGTGCAGGCCCCACCTTTCATATAAAAATGAAAGTATACCCTAACGAGGAAATGTGGGCATAGGATCTTCTTTATCGGGAGTTCCATGCTCAAAGTCGGCTGCAGCCCGAAATGGGAACTGTGCTGGCCCCGCTGTATGTCTGGATCACCGTTGAAAACTGTGTTTTGACATTCTTTTTCTTTTCCCTCTTAGGGGAGGGACTTGGACAGCGGCCTGTCTGAAGTGTGGCTTGTTATGTCGTTGTGTACAGTTCAGGTGATAGCTGCTTAGCTGGCGTGCTAGTTGTGGCCTACTGTGTTAGCCAGTCAGCTGTTAGCTGCGGCGCTAGCCCGCTGTGTTTACCAGGCTAGTAAACGTTAGCTTGTTGCTATCAGTCGGATAGCTGCTTAGCTGGCATGCTAGTTGTGGCCTACTGTGTTAGCCAGTCAGCTGTTAGCTGCGGCGTTAGCTCGCTGTGTTACCAGGCTAGTAAACGTTAGCTTGTTGCTATCAGTCGGACGGCTGTTAGCTTAATGCTACACTGTTGAACGTTTTCTATGACTATAACATGCCTTAAACACTCTGACTACGACGTCATCTTTGACAGAGGATGTTAGTCGAACCTACACCGGGAGCCCTGCCAGCGAGGACTGCGTCAACATGGAGAAACGTAGCGGCTGGGTGGCGTAGCGATGCTACCCTCGTCGCCGACACAGGAGATGCTGTGTTCAACTTCGGAGTCCCGTTAGCCAGATTGCAGTTCTCTTGGCCTGCGCTCAGGGTAGGAAGGTCCCGACCGGACTTTAAACACTTCTTCTTTCCTTCCCTTCTAAATGTTTTGTAATAACGATGTTTTCCAAAACGTGTGTTGCTGCAATACATTGAGGATACGACGCGTGTTGTGTGTGAATTGACTTTTCACTGGTATAGCTTCTCTCTCCATAGAAATCGGGTTGTTGTTTACATGTGTAAAAATGATCTGGTTAGTTGTGATGAGAACATGTGTGTTCATGTAACGTGAACTCACAACTAAGGGGGTTAATTAACCTATGAAGCTATGCTTAGTGACATGTGATTGAGGAATGAATTCTTTTCTCAGCCTGTAATGACAATGAACAGTGTGTTCACATATTAACAGGGTTACCTGTTCAACTTGGTCGTATCAAGGGTAAGGAAGGAGGGGTGGTCCCCCCGGTTTCCCTGGGGCTTCCCCACCCTCCTCTCAGACATGTTGTTTACAATATATTGTGTCACTGTGTTTGTGGGGATACGATGTAACCCTCTGCTTAATTGCTGGGGTTGTGCTTTCCGCTTGAGAAACAATTTTTTCCTAAAGAAAAGATTGTTTGGTCACTTATCATGTGTGCTTGGCAAGGCCTGTGGCCAATACGTAATCGAGGATTCTGTATTCTCTCGTTATGAAAAACGGCGTTCCTCTGTAGCAAGAGTGTACTTTTGCCATTTTTTGTTGTGATGAAGGGTTGTGTGTGTCTTGTGATCTACAACTGGGTTAGGTTTGGCCCACAGAAGCACATATGTAAGTCTGGTACCGGGGCTCTTAAAGGGGGCCCTCTCTGTTCAGTGTTTTTCCTTAGTAAAAATCAGATAGCAGGTTAGCACATGAGTTATGTGAGGCTTTTCGATGCTTGTAGCGGGCTATGACTGTGTCGTGCTCTACTTGTCATTACATCGTATCATGGGTGTGGGGTCGTAAAGGGGTGAACTGGTAATCTTTTCCTCCCCTTTTCTGATTGGTCAGGGGATAAAACCTCCTGTCCTTCAAGGTTCCTGTTACGGTGCTGTTCGGCACGTTACAGGGTAAGGGGGGGGGGGGGGGGGGGGGGGAGGGAGTTTCCTGGTCCCACGCCCTGGAAGATTGGGCGTGTGCACCGCGGAAATTCCCCCGCCATAGAGTACGTCACTGAGCGCGTCTCTGTTGGTAAGACTTCCGTGGGTTGTTCAGGTCCATGTTATGGATCTGTTTCAGGGAGTTGTCAGAGCTCCTCCTCACGAAGCTCCTCCTTGGGCCTTCTGTGAGTTCGGACTCTCCTTCCCTGTGAGGGAGCCTCCTCAGAGTTCAGAGCCTCCTCCTCAGATTGTCAAGGTGAGTAGAACTTCAAAAAGGAGTTCTGCTCTATTGTGTGTGTATTCGATTCAATTCGATTATTGAGTGTGTATTGGTTCAGTGCCTCCTCCTCGGAGAGCCCTAACCCAAGTATTACATAGCTCAATGTTGCAATATATTCTTTTCAATCTATACAGCTCGCGTGGGAAGTCTCTCTGGGGATTTCCGTCTCCTCCCTATGGCGAGGGTGGTGGGATGTAAAAATGTAAACAATTTTTACCCTCAGCTGCGTCACGTAGGATTCATGTCAGTCTGTGTTTCTTTCTTTTTTGAATAAAAAGAGGAAGGAACATGAAGCACGACGGCTCCGTGTCGTTCTCCCAGGCGACTTAGAGGAACAATGTTTGGTGTCTTGCTAGACTATCCATTGATGTGTTTGGGTCTCGACGCATACATAGTGCTGGCTCGGTGTGTTTCTGTTAAGAATCACGCAGGGGCTAAGTGCGCCTTGGTTGCTTGTTATTAAAACAGCGTTTTTATAGGGCAACTGGGATGGAGTTTTGTCTCTTCCGAGTGCCAGTTTACTAGGTTGTCTCGATGAATTCTCGTTCATATCTGGGGGATGTTAACGGAATAGATCAGAGCATAGGTAGAGGGGTCTCACGCCCTTGGGGTGGGCCACCGAGCACGGTTCAAACCGGCCCGTCTGGGTGGCGCCCTCTTTTCATGTTTTAGATCAACACGCATATCTGCCCCTTCTCCTGGAGTAGTCATGTCGGCGTGGTTAGGGCACGGGACTGGTTCTGGTCACGCTGGTCCAGGTCAGTTAACCCGTTTGTCCGCCGGGGATGCAGATCTGCTGTTCTGGTACCCTGAGGGACTTGCGCTTTTTTCATGGGGAAAAATGCCGGGTCGGCCCAGGTGTCACAAGGTTAGGCGTTATGGAGACCCTTGTAGGGTACATGTTGTACTCTGCACTATCATAAGGGGCTGGTTCTCTTTTCTTCGCTACTCTCTCACGCATGGCGAAGAGGGGGCTGTTGGGGTGGTCTTTTGGACCTCCTCTGGTAACCCTGTGCTTCCCGAGCCGCCGGGCCCGGTCCGAAGTAAAGTTTCGCTGATACCGTAGGCCTGGGATAACCCTTTTGGAAACTGAAACACTTGTACTGCGGTATAGCTGGTGTATACCCGCAGGTGTGTTTTGGAGTTTTTCTTGAGGGGTTATAGGAACAACAACCGTCTGTACCAAGAGGGTGGTTGATTCCCTGGTATGTTGGGGCAGTGTCAACTCCCGGGTTGCCCGGTTGAGTGTGCCCCTGCACGTTCATGACGTCTGCCAATCATGTCAGCCTTCTCTGCCTCGACCCCTCTGGGTGGGGGTTTTTAAATGGAGGCTTTGTCATGGTGACCAACAATGCCAGCATACGCATACGTTTCAGCTGACTCCTTTGGCGCCTGTCTCGTCCACAGTGCTCCAGGATCAGGTTACAGCCTGCTGCCTGGTTTCCCCGGTGCGCTGCCTGCTTCCGTTGGTTAACCTTTTTGAGTGCTTACGGCCATGCTGACTGCCTGTGTTTCAGAGTCAGTGTGCCAGGCGGTGTGATATTGGGGGGAAAGGGCCCGCTCTTGGAGGGGCCTTATCCGAATACGCTGGCGATGTGGGGGGCGGTGTCACTAAGTGACCGCCTGGTGGGGTCTTGATGCCTGGCGTCATTGACCTCTCCGGGCCCCATTTTTCCGGGCTATCCAGTCCCTTCAGTGGGTCTGGGTCTTCCTTCGCGCTCCGCTGCTACAGCCTTGCCACGGGGTTGGGTTTGCTTTTGACCCCGTGATTTTGGGGGGCAGTAACGAGGTTGTTCCTTCCGTTCGTTCCCTGGTGGCATGCGGGTTGTGCATGTGTGTAGTCGTGGGGTCAAGCCACGGTCTGCTCACCCTGTGCGTTGAGTTGCTTGAGTTCCTCTTTGCACGGTCGGATCCATCTCCCTCCCGTAAGCCTCCAATAGGGGGGGTATCCTCCATTAGGGAGGGTCGGGGGGGGCTCGGTCCTCCCCGGTCTGATGGTTGTGTGGGGCCTCAGCGGGGTACATTTGTCGGGCTATGGCTCTCGCTCAGCCTCCCTTGTGCAGTATGATGCTGAGCGAGATCCATAACGAAACAGAACGTAAGGTTATGTATATAACCAAGTTCTGTGAGTTATGGTGACGCTCAGCATCAGACGCCGCTGCGGCCCTTGATCTCGCCTTGTGGTGAAAGTTTGGGAAGGAGGCGAGTAGGTGACCACACACCTGCTTATGAAGGTAAGCGGATGGGGGTGTGGCCAGACGAATGTTGGGATGTAAAGGTACATGGTGGAATTTTTTATTCAGTGCTCGTGCACGAAGTGAAGTACAGTGCAGTATGATGCTGAGCGTCACCATAACTCACATAACTTGGTTATATACATAACCTTACGTTAACCTTTCACTACCACACTACAGAAGCTTAACCTTTCACTACCACACTACAGAAGGTTAACCTTTCACTACCACACTACAGAAGGTTAACCTTTCACTACCACACTACAGAAGGTTAACCTTTCACGACCACACTACAGAAGGTTAACCTTTCACGACCACACTACAGAAAGTTAACCTTTCACTACCACACACATTTTTTAATAAACTATCATGACTTTCCTTGTTCCTCTATGGGTGTTTGCAGTGTCACAAGACAGAGTCAATGTCATAACAAAAGAGCCTGAGACTGGAACGCTGCCAGGTGTTAATTGCCCCAGAGAGAGGGGGGCCATGGATTACAATGGATGCTGGGTAGTGTTGTAGTTTTTTAACACTGTAAGTGTAAACTCTCAAGGCCATTTTTCTCTGAATACGTTTTGTGATATCACCATGATTCATAGGAAGTAGCTTGAAAAGTATCCCACCAAAATGTTCAAGTGATGGCTTATTTTGAAGGTATGAATCTGTACTTTCATAATAATAATTTATTAAAAAAAAAAGTAACATCCCTCTACATGACCATGAACACCACGCCCAGTCACATATTAGCATAGTAGGTAGTAATATAGGCACAGTAGATTACATATAGGTTAGTAGTTCCTCCTCCAGGTCTCATGTGTTTCTTTCTTTCCTACAACAGTGTAGCTCACACTGTCTGTAAATAAACACCCCTCCTTCTCCGTCACCCCCAACCATCTTTTCATTGTCACTTCCAATTTCCCGTCTGCCCTCGGAGCGATGCACCCAGAGTGGAGACTCCGACAGAGGCCTATACCATCTGTTCCAGAGCTCTCAAGCCTGAACCAACCCCTGGGGGGCGAGGGTGGGGGTAGGGGTCGGTCAGAGAGGTTGTACAACATGATTCTTCCAGGAAGGGTCCAATGTACAAGTTTATAGGATATATACAGTTCAAATGTGGTTTGGCTACTAAATAAAATGTATTCAATATGAAAATGTCAAACATTTTGTGGAGTGTATGATTATGATTATAGTGAATGGACTGCATTTATATAGCAGCTTTTATCCAAAGCACTTTACAACTTATGCATCACATTCGCCCATCCACTCAAACATTCACACATGGACGGTGGAGGTGACCATGCAAGGTGCCAACCTGCTTAGAGGTTAAGCGGCTTGTGGTGTTGAGCCCTCGATGTCTAAATTATGGTCAAAAGCACGACATAAATGGAAACAAGAGACCACATATGAGTTGCTTAAAGTGATCAATAACTCATAGGCTGAGCAAAAGAGAAGTCGGCACGGTGCACATACATATTATCTTTAACCTCTTAAGCCCGACAGGTCCGGTACCGGACCCAAGTCATAAATCCATCTCTACAGACTGTATGAATTAATATTGTGTTTTTTGTATTTAGCCAAGAGTAAAGACCCTAACCCTGTCAAAACAGCAGTCATAGTGTATATTTTCAGCAATACGTTTGTTTACCAATAGTGTTATTAGTGAAATATTAGTTTTGCGAATGTATTCAGAAATTAGCGAATATCCACCATTTTGAATGTGCGCCGCCATTTTGTTTGTAGTCATATGAGGAGAGGAGACCCAGAGGTTTCGAATGACGTTGGAATTTCGAGAAAACGACACTACCCAGCTCAAGTCAGCTCCTGTCAATCATGGATTTATTTTTTATTTATCTTATTTTTCGGGATTATCTACTACAAACCTGAATGTTATTGGCATAAATTAGAACGCAGTTAGTTCCTTTCTGTGAACGTTTAGCAAAAATTGGCGTTGCAATCTGATGAGAAATGGCAGAGCAATATCCATTATAAAACGGTAACTGTACTTACAGTAGATTTAATTCACAGTTTGTGGATCACGCCTGGTGATACTAAATCCAGATTGATCCATAGATGTGCAACTTGGCTATAATACGGTCATTTATAGGCCTGATATTCTATATTCTATAATAATATTTCAAATTGCATGTGTCCGGATGTTAGAATTCAGTACTGTATCTACAAAACCTTCTGTTTAATCATCTTCCCTTTATTAATTTGCTTAGATTTTTTGTACACATGATCTCAAGAAGGTGCTGAACGAGCTCAGTGGCTCAGTCTTTCATGTCTGGTCATGGTGTTATGCACCGTCAAAGATACAATTTACTCAAGTCTAGTAACAGACACAATATCTCTAACACTGACACATTCCCTGAGATCCATAGATGTCCCTAGATACCAAGAACAGGCAAATGGACCTTGTAGAAGTGGAGCAATCTTCCTTTTACTTAGGTATGTATTTTAGGTGGATTCTCAGAAAATAGGGCTAGGGCTTAACAGGTTAAAGACTGTTTTGGGGACATAAAAAGCTGGATGGCCCACAACTTCCTTCAGCTCAATGAAAACAAAACAGAGATAATTTAGTTTGGCCCCCCCTCCTCCACCAAAACACTCTCCAATCCCTAGGACAACTCTCCACCCACCTCAAACCCCACATCAAGAGCCTGGGCGTAATCTTCGACCCAGAGCTCAAATTCGATGGCAGGTAAATGTTGTTGTAAAATCCTGCTTTTTCCAACTCCGCAACATCACAAAAATAAAACCAATCTTTTCCGCCGTTGAACTGGAAAGAGTAATCAATGCATTCATCATATCACGCCTTGACTACTGTAATGCCCTCCACACCGGCATTAGTCAAGCAGCCTTCAAATGGTCCATCACTCTGCAGCTAGGTTCCTTACCGGCACCAGAAAGAGAGAACATATTACACCAGTTCTAGCCTCCCTACACTGGCTCCCAGTCCCATTTAGAATATAATTTAAACTCCTCCTCCTGGCCTTTAGGGCACTATCGGGATGCAGCACCCCTGTACAACACAGAGCTCATAACCCCCTACTCAGCACCCAGGTCACTAAGATCATCCAACCAGGACCCCCGCACCAGACTCAAAAAGAGAGGCGATTGCTATTTTAAGGCTGTGGCCCCCAAGCTGTGGAACCATGCCCCTGGAACTGCCCCCTCACTGGAGACATTTAAGTCCCGACTAAAAACTCACTTTTACTCCCTAGCCTTCAATAAACCCTGATTTCTCCACACCCTAACTCACACATTCCCATGCAATGTTATCTTGACCCGTCCCCCTTGTATCTGTTCTTGTGTTCTTCTATCCCCTGTGTGCTATATTGTACTTTGTGCTACTCTGTCCATGTGTTGGCCTACTGTTGTTCTATTCTCTGATTGTACTGTCTTGTCCTGCTTTGCCTTTTTGTATTTTTGTATTATTAATTTTTATGCTTTGACTGTACAGCACTTTGGTTGGCTCTTGAGTTTTTAAACGTGCTTTATAAATAATTGACTTGACTTGACTTAACATGGGTGCTGAAATAAAATGTTCTGTGCTGCACGCGTGCACTGCTGAGGTAAGAGGCATGGAGTCCAAGTCTCTCCTGGAGACTCTCCTCTCTCTCCCTGCTGACTCCTGTCTGCTCTGATAAGCAGGTGTGAAACGCACTGCACAGCTGTTTCTCGACAATCAGGCTATTCTTTTCTAAATTGTTATTGACTGGGGAGTGGCCTTGGCCCTCAGCTCTCATGGGTCAGCTCTCAGCCTATAATTGTCAGGGCTGTATCCCCTAATTTTGTCGTTATGCCTTGTTGTTGTGCTGCCCTACTGTCGGTCTGGGGAGGGTGTAAACTACCACATGCCTCCTCCGATACATGTGGAATCGCCAGCTGCTTCCTTTCATCTGACAGTTAGGAGTTTCACTGGGAGAGTGTAAAGTTCACTCTATCTCCCCCAGATCCCCTCCCTGCTGAACAGGCTACCGACCAGTAGGTTGTTATTGCAATGACCAGGTCTCATACCACGACCAGTACTTCCCACCTGCAGACACTGCCAATAGTGGTTGTAGGGATGACTGACCAAGCCGGAGGTACCGCTGACAGCAATTTAAGCTGGGTCTCTGTCAGTGCTTAGACCTCTGCACTACCCAGCCACTCCAGTGCGTAGCCCTCTACACTACCCAGCCACTCCAGTACTTAGATCTCTACACTACCCAGCCGCTCCAGTGCTTAGACATCTACACTACCCAGCTGCTCCAGTACTTAGATATCTACACTACCCAGCCACTCCAGTGCGTAGCCCTCTACACTACCCAGCAACTCCAGTGCGTAGCCCTCTACACTACCCAGCCACTCCAGTGCTTACACCTCTACACTACCCAGCTGCTCCAGTGCTTAGACCGCTACACTACCCAGCCGCTCCAGTGCTTAGACATAATAATAATAATAATAATAATAATGGATTGGATTTATATAGCGCTCTTCTCTGACTCAGAGCGCTTCACAGAGTCCATTATTCCTTCATACACAGTCATACCGGTGGTGGTAAGCTACAATTGCAGCCAGAGCTGCCTCTACACTACCCAGCCGCTCCAGTGCTTAGATCTCTACACTACCCAGCTGCTCCAGTACTTAGATATATACACTACCCAGCCGGTCCAGTGCTTAGACCTTTACATTACCCAGATGCCCCAGTGCTTAGACCTCTACGCTTGTGGGGTGGCGTGGCTCAGGGGTAGAGCGGAGCGTCCAATGATCGAAGGGTTGGTGGTTTGAATCCTGCTCAAGCCCATGTCCATCCCATTGCCGTTGTGTCCTTGGGCAAGACACTTAACCTACTTGCCTCGTATGAATGTGTATGCATGTGAATGAATGTTGGTGGTGGTCGGAGGGGCCGTAGGCGATGATTATTCGCCACGCTTCCGTGAGTCTGCCTCAGGGCAGCTCTGGCTGCAATTGTAGCTTACCACCACCGGTATGACTGTGTATGAACGAATAATGGACTCTGTGAAGCGCTCTGAGTCAGAGAAGAGCGCTATATAAATCCAATCCATTATTATTATTATTATTACGCTACCCAACCGCTCCAATGTTTACACCTCTACACTACCCAGCCACTCCTAGTACTTAGATCTCTACACTACCCAGCCACTCCTAGTGCTTACACCTCTACACTACCCAGCCACTCCTAGTACTTAGATATCTACACTACCCAGCCACTCCTAGTACTTAGATCTCTACACTACCCAGTCACTCCAGTACTTAGATCTCTACACTACCCAGCCACTCCTAGTACTTAGATATCTACACCACCCAGCCACTCCAGTACTTAGATCTCTACACTACCCAGCCACTCCAGTACTTAGATCTCTACACTACCCAGCCGGACCTGTGCTTAGACCTTTACATTACCCAGATGCCCCAGTGTTTAGACCTCTATGCTACCCAACCGCTCCAATGTTTAGACCTCTACACTACGCAGCCACTCCAGTACTTAAATCTCTACACTACTCAGCCGCAACAGTGCTTAGACCTCTACAACACTACCCACTCCCAGCCACCCCAGTGTTTAGACCTCTACACTACCCAGCCACGCCTAGTGTTTAGACCTCTACACTACCCAGCCGCTCCTAGTGCTTAGACATATACTACCCAGCCACGCCTAGTGTTTAGACCTCTACACTACCCAGCCAGGCCTAGTGTTTAGACCTCTACACTACCCAGCCACGCCTAGTGTTTAGACCTCTACACTACCCAGCCGCACCTAGTGTTTAGACCTCTACACTACCCAGCCACGCCTAGTGTTTAGACCTCTACACTACCCAGCCACGCCTAGTGTTTACACCTCTACACTACCCAGCCGCGTGTAGCCTTTTTACAACGCATCCGCGTTTCCGGGTTCTCGTTTTGCGCTCTGATTGGCCGCTGACCTACGCTAGTACGCCCCCCTCGCTATGAGCGTAGCAGGAGGACGGACGCTGAAATCGAACAGCTGTTACCTAACAATGACCGATGCAAAATGGTTCTCTCCTCTTTGTATACCTTTGTCCTCACAAGTATTCTGCCAGGGAACTTATGGACACGACAATAGTAATAAGTAATAACATTCTGCAATGTTAAATAACGTTTAGCCATTCAACTAGCGGTACTAGGTAGCTAGCCTAGCCACAATGCTATGGTCGATCCCATTGCCGTTAGCATGTAAGCTAACAACAGCGTCTTATAACTACTACTATTGTCGTGTCCATAAGTTCCCTGACAGAATACTTGTGAGGACAAAGGTATACAAAGATGAGAGAACCATTTTGACACGACAATAGTAGTAGTTATAAGGTGTTTGAGCTTGAAACGTTGTACATATTGTGTATACAATGTGAGTAGCTAACGTAGCTTAACTTAGCTTGATAGGTTCGAAACCTAACAATGCCCGATCTAAAATGGTTCTCTCCTCTTTGTATACATTTGTCCTCACAAGTATTCTGCCAGGGAACTTATGGACACGACAATAGTAATAAGTAATAACATTCTGCAATGTTCCATTCAACTAGCGGTACTAGGTAGCTATCCTAGCCGCAATGCTATGGTCGATCCCATTGCGGTTAGCATGTAAGCTAACAACAGCGCCTTATAACTACTACTATTGTCGTGTCCATAAGTACTCACGGAAACAGCTGTTCGATTTCAGCGTCCGTCCTCCTGCTACGCTCATAGCGAGGGGGGCGTACTAGCGTAGATCAGCGGCCAATCAGAGCGCAAAACTGGAACCCGGAAACGCGGATGCGTTGTAAAAAGGCTACACGCTACCCAGCCGCTCCTAGTGTTTACACCTCTACACTACCCAGCCACGCCTAGTGTTTACACCTCTACACTACCCAGCTGCTCCAGTGCTTAGACCTATACACTACCCAGCCGCTCCGCCATTGAGAACTCTAATCTGTTCACTCCATCAGACACTGACATACTCATGCACACACACACACACACATTTATGTTCATTTAGGAAATATGGGGACATTACATAGACTTACATTAATTCTGTAATTAACCCTTACCTTAAACCTAACCTCAACCCTAACCCTAACCTATCCTTAAGCTAACTGTTACGCACCCCAGTAAGGGGACGCAACACAAGACAGGGTAGGTGAGGGTGCAGTGACACAAAACCAAGGAAACAAGTTGCAAAATAATAGTATTTATTTATAAAACACAGCAACACAGATATCAAGGAGGAATACCAGTTGCACCAAATTAAATATAAAAGGAAATTAAATCCCACTCTCCCCTTTACAGGCGCGGACGCCCAAAAGTACTCTAAGGCTGGTGAATTTAACATCAGGTCACCTACGTGATGCAAAAATGTAGACCCCAGGGTATCTTCCTGTCCTCAATGTCCCAGTGTAACGAAACAAAAGATTAATACAAAGAAAAGCAATCACCATAGGCTGGGTGACAAACAAATATACAAAGGATTAAGGTTAGACAGAAATGTGCAATAACAAGGAAAACCAAAAGATACAATGTGGTTCACTAAACAATAACACAAAGAACCAGAGCCTTCACCAGCTCTACCAAATACCAGAGCCTTCACCAGCTCTACCAAATACCAGAGCCTTCACCAGCTCTACCAAATACCAAAGCCTTCACCAGCTCTACAAAATACCAGAAAGAGCCACGGCTCTATACCAAACGACACACAGAGAGCTCTACCACAAAGACACAGAGATAGTTACCACAACCATCAACCAGAGAGCTCACTAACACTGCACTGATTGCTGACGAGCCTCAGCTGCTGCTGCTGCTGTTGCTGTTGCTGGAGTGAGATGGTGATTGACCAGCTGCTGCTGGAACTGAGACTGGGAGACACCTGAGAATGGGGATATGTAGACACAAGAGGGAGACAAAAAAACAACAACAAACAAAACATGCCTATATATACAACAGATCATATACATAACTCCCATATACATATACATAAGGACACCGTCCGTAACGCTAACCTTAACCTGTCCTTAAGGGGAGACACTGCAGGTGAATAGGGTAAAAAAATTAACTAATAGATATCACAATGAAACTTCCCCAGTTGATTACTTATATTAAGACAAGACTTTTTTGTATTACAAGTTTTCTGAAATTGTATGTTTAAATATGCAAATGAGGCACGATCTACTTAAATATGCACTAATTTGCATATAATTCCAGGACAGAAATCTGAACATTGGATAAAGCCATTTTCAAAATTATAGTTTCATTTTGTTGACATATTAGAGCCAAAGGTTATTACAGAGGTGATTTTGGATATCTCTTTTTATCACTCCATAAATCAGAAAATACTCCATTCAGTCCATTTTTATGGTAAAATTCCATATTTCGCCATGTTTTTAGGAATAAAATGTGATATAAATCAGGGTATGAATGCGATATCAACAAACCCTTCTGTAAATACCTTCAGAACATAGATATGAATAGAACTGGAAGGTTTGGTGTATGTGAGTGCTACTGAAGTGGAGATTTCTGGCTCAGAGTATGAGGAAAAACTCTTAAAACTCATTTTTGGGAAAACGCCTTCAAAGTTCTGTATTGTAAAATGCCATACTTTTTTTTTAAACAGATATTTACAAACAATACCTAATCAAACCATTAGTAATAGACAACCTAAACACATGCCTGATAACTGAATAATAATAATAATAATGATGTTATTGAACTGAACAGAACTACACACAGGCTACAAACAGTGTAGTACAGTGTAGTACCCCCTAATAGGCAAAATATATTTTAATAGATATCACTATGAAACTTTCCCAATTTGTTATGTACATATAAACTAAGAAAAAATATATTGCAAGTTTTCTGAAATGTATGTTTATATATGCAAATGAGGCACTTCCCCATTAAATATGTGCACATTTATGGATGCAATAAGGCAACATGATGTAAAATAAACAACTAAATGTGTGTTATTGACATTTTATTGTCACTAGTTTCATAGAAGACATGTTTAGGAAGCAAAATATAACACAATCTCAAAATCAACAAAAAAAGTATATTTGACTATTCACCTGCAGTGTCTCGCCTTAAGCTAACCTTAACCTAAACCTATCCTTACCTAACAAGTTGCAGGTTGAAAAAGCCCTCAGCTCAGAACTCGGCAGAATCTGCACCTGGCTCGCTGATAACAAACTATCATTACACCTGGGTAAAACAGAGTCCATTCTCTTCGGATCAAATAATAAACTCAGCAAAACCAACGGCTTCTCTGTTACAGTGGTTGACAATATTGTCACAAGGAAAGATGAAATTACATACCTGGGTTCCATCCTAGAGGCAAATCTTTCCTGTGACAAAATGGCATCCAATGTAATCAAAAAAGTCAACCAAAGAAGAAGATTCTTGTACAGGATCTCCTATCTGGTAAACAAGAATACCCTGACTCTAGCAGGAGCACTCATTCAAGGGTACTACGACTATGCTTGCCCCTCATGGTACCGAAGCACCACAAAGGCACTAAAAACAAGATTACAAACATCACAAAACAAACTGGTCAGACTACTGCTTGACCTTATTCCTAAAACCCACCTCACCCCTTGCCCATTTTGACAACCTAGGATGGCTTAGAGTAGACAACAGAGTACAGCAACTTGCAATGGGCCTGGTCTACAAGATACACTACACCACTAAGATACCCATGTCATAGGTCAGTGAATACCACGACCACAACACCAGAGGGAGTTCCACAAATCATGTTCAACCCAGATTCGGCACAAACAAGGGTCTAAACACGTTTCGCAATTATGCCACATCAATGTGGAACGCCCTACCCACAGCCGTAATTTTTTTTTAATCCCTACCCACCTTCAAAACCACTCTCAAAGAGCACCTACGGGAGGCTGCAATTCTAAACTGGCCCCCGTAAATGTCTGAACCCCCCTCCCACCCACCCCCTCCTAATGTACAGTTTCCTCCCCCTCGTATGTATATATTTACTGTTAGGATCTCTGTTTAACAGTACTGTATATTTGCATATCTTGTATGTCACAAATGTAACAGTACTGCATATCTGTATGTCATGTATGTCATAAATGCCATGATTAGTTTAGATTATTAGATTAGATTTTTATATCTGTATATTGTGTATGTCATGAATGTCATTATGAATTGAAAATGGGGGACCCTGATGTAAACAAGACGAAAGTCTTTCTCTGGTCTGCATCCCCTTAACAACTGTGTGTATTGAGATGTATTTTACTGTACTGTACCCATTCTGCAATCTGTTAATTTAAGTTTTCAATCAATCAATCAATCAATCAATCAATCAATCAATCAATCAATTACATTACATATACATTTACATTTAGTCATTTAGCTGACGCTTTTATCCAAAGCGACTTACATGTTCTGTACGACAAGCCATCAGGAAGGGCACAACTCTATCAGCTGAGCAACAATGTTCATCAAAGTGTTGAGTGCTACAGTGTAGGTTAGTTTATTAGGACAAGTGCATGACAGCAGTGGCGGCCGCCACTGGGGGGCGCTAGGGCGCCGCCCCCCCTCAGGCCCTGCCCTGGTTATATGAGAGAAGAACAAGACATTTTTTTTTTAGTTTTTTGTTTTATAGCCCTATAAATAATATAAACATGTTTAAAATGAATAATATTTACTCATTTTAAGTATGTTTGTGTTTCCAATGCACAATATAATGTTAATATATAAAATAAAAAATTCTCGTTTTCCTGAACAGGAAGTGACTAACTTTTTTTTTTTTTTTTTTTCTCGGCCCGGGCTAGACGCGATAGCGCTCTGAGTGCGCGTCACTGTGTGATCGCTGTATCCGTAGCAGCCAATCAGTGCGTAACGCGTTGTGCGTTGAAATATGACTATTATGTTGGAATCCGGGCGCGATTTGAAGCGGTCTAGGCAGCAGCGTCAAGAATTTCTGTAGCCGCATTTCACGGAGACGCTCTCTGATTGGCCGACGTCAGTTTTTTTTCCGTAGCAGCATTTCGCGGAGACAATCTCTGATTGGCCGAATCCAATTTCTATGTTCCAATTCTAGCTTGGTGGTAGAGATCATAGTTGTGTTGTTGTGACTGAGATGCGAGCTATTTGTCTTAGAGCGTGACTGCAAGTTCTTTCTACGGTTAAGCTTAGGCACTCTTTCAAAGTTGGTTAATGTTAGAGTTTGTCTTAGAGCATGGCGATAGAACGCCAGGTAGTTTGCAGTCTGTTCGATGCGGAAATGGACAAAGAAATCAAACTACTTGTTGTGTGGTGCTAACTGCTAACAGCTAACAAGCTATATAGGCGAGTCAATATATGGTTTAACCCCAAAAAAATGTATACAAAAGGTTTTTCAATGGATTCTGGTAGTATTGGGCGTGCTAAATAACATACTAAAAGTCGACCAAAATCGACCCCTCCGAAAGCCGTCATTTCCAAGATGGCGTCCCAGATGGCGCCGGGCGATTAAAATGGCTATATCTCAAATTAAGAAAATGGTGCAAAGGATTTCTCAACTGATTCTGGTACCTCTGGGCATGCTCACTAACATACTAAAAATCTAGGAAAATACACCTTCCAGAAAGGCTTAATTTTCAAGATGGCGTCCAAAATTGCGGCTGGCCAAGCTTAAAATGGCTATATATATGTCAATATAAAAATTATATAAATGATTTTGTCATTTGATTCTGGTACCCCAGGTACCCCTAGACATACTTAGGAACACGGCACGGTGGTGTAGTGGTTAACACTGTCGCCTCACAGCAAGAAGGTCCAGGGTTCGATTCCCGCTTGGGGACCAGGTTTCCATGATGCCAGGTACTCAGGTGGGGTATCTCCCAGGCCTTTCTGTGTGGAGTTTGCATGTTCTCCCCGTGCTGGCAAGGGTCCCCCCCCCCCGATAAGATAAACCCAATGGAAAAACATGCACAACAGATAGCTAACGCTGTGGCATCCTTGACGAAGACGGACAGGAGCACTTGGATTGGTCCCCGGGGCGCGGCTCACGTTGACGCCCTATCTGCTCCCGGCTGCCCATGGGGGGAAGGACAACGGGATGGGAAAAATGCAGAGACATTTCATCAGCGACTCAGTGCATGTGTGTGTGTTCCTGTGGGTCGCCCATCTCGCGTGTGTGTGTTAAACTGCATGACAAATAAAGACTTCTAGTCTAACCAATTATTATTATACTAAAGTTTTAGGGAAATACACCTTCCGAAGAGGCTTAATTTTCAAAATGGTGTCCAAAATGACGACTGGGAGCTTAGAATGCCTGTATCTCAAATGGGAAAACATTTCTAAAGGATTTATAAACTGATTCTGGCACCTCTATACATTAATAACGAGCAAAATATCTAGCTAAATATATCTGCTAGGAATGCATCATTTGCATCATCAAAATGGCTGCCTGTAGCTTATTTTGGCTAAAATTTAAATTGGTTATTATATTCAACCTAGAAAGCTGGCTTTGGTGTTGAACACAAAATAAATGACCCACTTATTGTGGTCTTTAGGCCTACTCATCATCATCTTCAGGATCCTCTGGGAGAAACTTGTTATGTGGATTGTCACATTCATGAAGTTGACATGGTCCACAGACAGTAGTACAAGGTAGTCCATATTTTCTGCATGAGCACCGAAGTGTCTTGCAGGCAGTGGTACAGTTACAATGAATGACCTTCAAGAGACTGTCTGGAGCAGCATTCATTGTTGACATGAGTGGGACAAATCTATTGTCCTGCAGGTTCCAGCCCCAGTCTAGAGCATCTATACCAGGGATCGGCAATAGGCGGCCCGCGGGCCGAAATGGGCCCGCCAGCAATAATTTCTGGCCCGTCAGGTTATTTTGAGAATATGATGTTTATTTTACGCGCAGGAAATATTCACTCGTTGTGACGCCAGAGTGTCTTTTGAAGCTGTATCTATCTATTCATCATATCTATGGCTGTCACTATAGCCAATTGAAATGCTAGAAATGGTCACATGGACTGGGAGAACCAATGGAATTTCACTTTCACTTCTGCGTTTGGGATGCATCATGCCGGCGAGCGAACGTTTGCAAAAACAAAACAAACGTCTTTGAATAACTTCTTTGCAATGCAACGGGGAAATATGATGAGCCAGAAGAGGAGCCTACAACCTATAAAGCTTATTTTAATAAACAGGTGTCATTCTTAAAATACGGGTTTATCGCAACAGGTAACTCTTGCAATAAGCAACCGGTGACTCTCGCTTGTTGACATGGCAACACGAGCAAGCAACTGTGTTCAAGTTGGGTGGGCATTCAACGCAAGTGGACATTTAACATGTTATTAACATGGATTTTGGAGGACCGAAGCAGAAACAATATCAAGTCCAGGGCAGGGCTGCCTGCATTATGCCGGTGAGTGTTGTGTTTTAATAATAATAATAATACATTCGATGTATAATACACCCGCTGTGGTGCTTAAAATCAAATGCACCCTACTGATCTCGATTTATAATGCGAGCACCTGCATTAAAATCAAATTACTGATCTGTTCATGTGTAATGCACTGTCTGAGAGGCACTTTATAATAGAAAAAAGACAGTGCAAACATGTATATGTCGTTTTTTTTTTTACAGTTAATAAAAGTTTACTTATCATTGGCCCGCCACACAATGGCTTGGGGAAAATTTGGCCCGTGGGCAAATCTAATTGGCGACCCCTGATCTATACCATCATCTGTTCCCATCCAGACCATGACCTGGTAGTATGCTCTACGACAGTGGAATTTGGTAGCAGATTCAGTTGGTGGTAGACGTTCAGGCGTTACCGTTGATGAAGCTGAGACAACCTTCTTGCTGAAAATGTTATATCTCATTTTTGCAAGCGAATCTGTGCACTTTCCACCAAAAAAGACAGCCATTGCTTGGCACCCAAGGTCATCGATCACATCTGTTGTCTGGTTTGGTACAGTGAATGCATTGGCACAAGCCTGAAGGACAGGATCCCCTTTTACAAGTTTTTGGAATGCTGTCTTTTTGCCAACTCCGAAGATCCGGGAAGTTGTGTCACAGCCAGTCACAGCATGGATGAACAGCAACTGAGAACACACATCCTGTCCGAGTACTTCTTTCAAATGTTTTATGGCGTACACTTTAAAACTGCCATCAGCTTTCGACTTGTCTGATCTGAAATAAAGGCCCTTGCTATCTCTCTGTGCATAGTAAAGAAGTAAGACGAGGAGATCAGTATCTTCTCCAATCAGCGTCGTGGTGTGAAGAAGAGATGATCCCACTGCGGCCCTTACTATGTCTACATCAGCATCTCCAAGTGAATTGACCACAGTGCAATCCCGTTCTTTCAGTTCATCACTTATCATGTGGATCAGTTTCTGTTTATTCAGATCTCTTGACAGGAACTCCTCCTTCTTACCTGAGAACTCTGTCTCAGCAGTGCAGTTGACAATGGGATGAATATTGTTTCCTCTTCTTTGATGTGTGTTGTCTTTAATGGATGGCCCATCCTCATAGCCATCAAACACAATGGTTGTAGCTGAGCCATAATGTTGGATGGTGAAGTCTGCATATGACTGTGCAATTTTACCATAGCTTTGTCCGTGCTTCCATTGTATTCGGTGAAGGAGTGAACCACCATCAAGAACATAATGCTCCGTTTCTGGTACAGAATCTAGGATTGCATCACTTGCATGATCACAGATTGCGTGCGCTAGTTGTGGTTTATCAGCTTTGCGGAAGACGTTTCCGGCTTCAAAGAGGGCAGGAGGGAAAGGACTGAGTTTGTAACGCATAACCTCCTCCAATGACAGCTCTCCAGTTTGGGAGACAATAAGGAAACGTTGAAAAAGAAGTGCAGAATCAATGATTCGATCAGGAGCAACCTTGATAGACGATTTTTGTCCAAGGGTTATGGCTTTATCCTTTCTACTAAATGAAAATGTGAATGCCGGCTGTCCGATCATTTTGTGCATGATGTTGCGTCCAACAGAGTCATAATCATGCTCGTTCACTCCATCCTCAGCGACAACACCTGTAACAACATTCCTTAAAGAAGAGTCTGGAGAGAAAGGTGAACATATAGCTAGTTTTGAAGTGATCTTCTCCAGGTCAGCAGCATCCCTTTTCATCCTTGCCTCTGTTGAATCCTTGTGCTGTTCTGATGTTGTGTATGTCTGGTTTGAGAACTCCTGCATTGCGGTGTTATACTCTGATGTTATGCCCTTTGACATTGTCCAAAGGGATCTCTGATTGTCGGTCATTCCACTTCCATGTGTCATCCCTCCTGTAGTCTTCAATGACCTCATCAATGTTGTTTTGATTACAAGATCTGAGCTGAGGCCTGCCCATGATTGGCTGCTGCGACGGATAACATGAAAACCCTTTTCAAATTGTCTGAAGACATATGGGTGGTTGATGTGAAGCTGACTCATCTCTTGGACATAAAAGTGTGCCGATTTCAAGTAATTGTAATGCCCAGCCGCAGCGAATATCGGCATGCATTCAGAAACAGCGCGTAGGTGCAAAAGCCAGGAACCTGTGCGATCTGTTGTTATCAGTGACCTAGCAACTTCTAACATGTGTTGGTAATTTAGCCACAACCTGCTAGTTTTGGATCTAGCACACAGTTCCATCTTCCTTTTTCCCAGCTCTTCATTTATTGTAATGAGGGTCTCTGATGTGAACACTGTTTCCAATGGCATTTCACCCTTAACTATTGAGGTATACATTGCTTCAGACTGTTCAACCATTGCTGCAAATTCATGACTATCATCTACCATTTCTGATATTATCATGCGGTTAAGACATTTGTCAACCAGAAGATGGCCACGGAATGCTCTCTGAACTGATTTGCCTGTCATCATATGGGCTACTGAGTTCTCCCCATAGACTACCCCTAGAATGTCCTTAAGTCCTGTACCGTCCATCAGTGTACCAATTGCTCCTAGCAAATTAATAAATGTGTGAAATCCTCCTAGGAGCAGGACAAAGGACTTGAGGTGACTGCACTGTGGTGAATCTAGGATTATCTCTGCTGCTTTCCAATATAGGGGTTGGTCAAATGTAACTACTGGGGCAAGGTGGTGTTTGGATGCCAGACCACAAATAAACTCCAGTGTTGACAGAATGCATGTTTTGTCTCCGGAGTACATGTCTATCATTGGTAAGTATCTCACTGAAGACTGCCCTGGGCCCCGTTCCCCGTACCTGGCTAACTGAGTTAGCCGGATAATTTCCAGCATAGCCTGACTTAAGCTGGACCTTTCTGTTCCCCGACGCTCGATTGTCTAAATCACCATGACAACAGATCAAAAAGTTTTAGCCTGGTCGAGAGCAGGCTTAAGTTCAGTTAGCTGGATGAACCATGGCCACGCCCCCGCAAAGAAATGCCAGCTCGCTTCCTGAAATGATTCTCACAGTCTAGATCTGCATTATACCATTCTGAATTATGTTTCTGTGCTTCGTTTTCCTAGAGGGGGCTTTTGAAATGTATAATAATAGAACTAAATGCTGATAATAAATCATATTCAGCCTATAGATTTACTTTGTCCTAAATAAAATAATGCATGTCATATACGGCGCTCGGAGTGCGATACACGCTGCATGTGGTTATACAGTGAGATGGCGCCGCAACGAACGGCTGCCTGTCTGTGCGCTCCGTCGAGACTGTGTTTACTTTTGTTAATATTTATAGTTTTTAGAGTTTTGTTTGTACCAACTGTTGGTGCATTTAATGTATATGACCGTCAGTCACTCATAGACATTGGATTACGGGAAACTTACCAACTGGATTACTCACTGGACCAGCTTTCCGAACCGCAACAATGGCCTGAAGAAATTCTCCGGAGATTAGGACCAGATCCTTTGTTCCTAGATCCCAGGAAAAGAGGACCCAGACGACGAGGAAAGAGGGCTGGGATCCGTAACAGGCTGAGATCCAGACGCCACCGTACACCACTGCCCAGTATATTGCTAGCCAATGTACAATCAATTGACAATAAACTGGATGACATCCGAGCAAGGATTCAATATCAAAGAGACGTTAGGGACTGCAATGTCCTCTGCTTCACCGAAACATGGCTCACACCGGAGGTTCCAGACCACGCAATTCAACCGGCAGATCACTTCTTTATCCATCGCAAGGATCGGACATCAGCAGAGTCCGGTAAACAACGTGGAGGAGGTATTGCCTTCATGTTTAACAAAAATTGGAGCGATCCAACTAACGTGAAGGAATTATCCAACCACTGCTCCCCAGAACTGGAATATATAACCATCAAGTGTCGTCCTTTCTTCCTCCCGAGGGAGTTAACGGCGATCGTCCTGATCGGAGTGTATATTCCACCGCAAGCCAGCAACAAGGTTGCGCTCTCCAGACTCCACGACGAGGTAAATAGAATACAAGTGGCGAATGTTAACGCCGCCATTTTAGTGCTGGGAGATTTCAATAGCGCCAATCTGAGAAAGGTATTGCCTGACTTCTATCAGCATGTGACTTGCAACACCAGAGGCGGTAACATCCTAGATCACTGTTACACGCAATTTAAAGGTGGCTACAAGGCTCATTCTGATAGTGGCTTTGGTAAATCAGATCACGCGTCCATCTTTCTTTCACCAAAGTACAAACAGAGAATTAAAAGTACTCCTGTAGTCTCGCGAGAGGTGCAGAAATGGGATTTGACGTCAGAGGAGACGCTCCGGTCAGTGTTTCACTACACAGACTGGAATGTGTTCCGCGACACAGATAACATTAATGTCTACACGGAAACAGTGCTGGACTATGTTTGTACTAGGGTGAAAGAAACAATCCCCACTACCAAAATGAAAGTTTACCCAAATCAAAAACCCTGGGTAGACAAATCCGTCCGTGAAGCTCTGAGAGAGCGCACCAAAGCATACAACGACGGCCTAGTGGCAGGCAACATGAATGACCACAAGGTGGCGCGATAGAACGTAAGGAGGACAGTGTCAGAGGCCAAATGGCGCTACAGGGATAAAATTGAACTCCAGTTTGAACAAGCTGACTCTAGAGCTATGTGGCAGGGGCTCAAAACGATGACAGACTACAAAGGCGCCTCCCTCAAACTGAACAGTGACATCTCCTTAGCAAATGACCTCAATACCTTCTATGCGAGGTTTGATGCTGGTAATAACAACACCAGCTCACAAGCCACGGCAATGGGGGGGGGGGGTCGGCTGCTGATGGAGGCGCAGTGTTCAGGGTAACAGAGCATGAGGTGAGGCGGACCTTTAAAAAAGTGAATATCAGGAAGGCAGCAGGTCCGGACGGCATCCCCGGCCGCGTCCTAAAAGTCTGTGCCGACCAACTGGCCCCAGTATTCACTGACATATTTAACCTGTCCTTAGAACAGGCTGTCATCCCCACCTGCCTGAGGAAGTCCACTATTATCCCTGTACCCAAAAAATCCAAGCCTGCTTGCCTCAACGACTACCGCCCTGTAACTCTCACCTCCATAGCCATGAAGTGCTTTGAGAAGCTAGTAAAGGGCTACATCTGCTCCTCCCTCCCCATCAACATGGACCCCCTGCAATTTGCATACCGCCCCAACAGGTCCACGGAGGACGCCATAGCCCATGTGCTGCACACAGCAGCATCACACCTGGACAAGAGGCAGGGGAACTATGTGAGAATGCTATTCATCGACTACAGCTCAGCATTCAATACCATAGTCCCCTCCATACTCATAGCCAAGCTCAGGGACCTGGGCTTGGGCTAAGACCTCTGCCAGTGGGTCTTGGACTTCCTGACTGGCAGACCCCAGGTGGTGAGAGCAGGCAACTGCACCTCCTCATCCATCACCCTCAACATAGGGGCCCCCCAGGGCTGTGTTCTGAGTCCCCTCCTCTACTCCCTGTACACACACGACTGTGTGGCTCAGCGGAGTAGCAATACAATCATCAAATTTGCTGACGACACAGTGGTGGTGGGCCTGATCTCTGCCAACGACGAGAGGGCCTACCTGGAAGAGGTCAAGGTCCTGGCGGGATGGTGCCAGGAAAACAGCCTCTCCCTGAACGTCAGCAAAATAAAGGAGATGATTGTGGACTTCAGGAGGTCGGGGGTCAAGGACTACAGCCCCCTCAGCATCGACGGGGCACCGGTTGAGAGAGTCAACAGCTTTAAGTACCTCGGAGCCTACATATCCGAGGACTTGACATGGACCACACACATTGACAGTGTTGTGAAGAAGGCACGACAACGCCTCTACTTCCTCAGGCGCCTAAGGAAGTTCCAAGTCAGCCAGAAGATCCTTAAGAACTTCTACTCATGTACAATAGAGAGCATCTTGACCGGCAACATCACCTCCTGGTTTGGGAATAGCACTGCACAAGACCGAAGCAGACTACAAAGAGTGACACGTTCAGCCGAACGCACAATTGGAGGGGGGCTCCCCACCCTCCAGAACATTTACAACAAGCGTTGCAAGGGCAAGGCTAAGAGAATCATTAAAGACTCCAGTCACCCGAACAACTGCCTCTTTGAACTGCTGCGGTCAGGCAAGCGATACCGGAGTCTCAAGGCGAGCACAGAAAGACTCAGAAGAAGCTTCTATCCCCAGGCCATCAGGCTGCTAAACGAACAATGAATGAACACTACACAACAACAACCACCAAACGCACATAGCACACACATCCACACGCACACACTCACTTTAAACAAACACACTGTAGCACCCACTCCACACACTTTATAGCACACACCCACTTTAAACAAACACACTGTAGCACCCACTCCCCACACTTTATATTTATGGATGAAGGATTGCACTACAACTCGTACACCTTACTGTAAATTGTACCTAAAATTGTACCTCATCCCATTTCTGCTTTGCACTAGATAGTACTGTACATTAGTACACTGCATAGTATTGTGTATTGTATATTATATGGTAACTCAGAACATTGTACATATGTCTATACCGAACACTGTGACCTCATTTTTCTTCTTCTAAATTCATGCTATATTATGTTATTATGTTATTTGATACTATCTTGTCTAGCACAGTCTCTGGAGCGTAACAGTAAGAAGCATTTTGTATGAAAGTATTCTGTACTTCTGTATGACAACTATTAAAGAACTTGAACTTGAACTTAATAACGGCGCATTGCAAATGTGAATCCCGCGGGGATATTTTTAATGAGGCCGTTTGGCTCTGATTAGTTTCATATATTCTCCGCTGTAGATTTGCTTAACGGAGCGCCCGGATTGTGTTTCATTCAAGCATAAAATTGTGTCTATGCGTGGATTGTGGTTTTTGTGGATTATGAATTACGAGGACTCTGAGGATTGTTGAATTGTATCATCACTCACACGTTATTGTGATATTGTAACTGGGATTGAAATGTCTGATGAGATGCGCTGTTTGACGGATTTGAGAAATTGAATGAGCCGTTGACGTCACATTAATGCATTTGAGAATAAAGAGATAAAACTTCATTCAAAAGAAAAATATTCGAAACACGGGTCTCTTGTGCATTGATGGATACACAATGGATATATCCTGTCTGGCACAGTGGTGCAACGGCCAGTGTTCGCTCCTGGCAAGCGGGTGACCCGAGTTCGAGACCCCGCGTTTCCAATATAATTTTTTTGGAATATAATATTAATGATTATACGCAAAAGTAGCCTAGTTTTAAGTTAAAATATTATAAATCTACATGCATTGAGGATGTCATTCTTTATATAGCTCTCAACGTGCACCAAATTGAATTATTCCTACATTGCAAAAAGAAGAAAAAGACTAGAAGAAGTGGGATTCGAAGGCGGGCCGTCTGCGTGAAAGTCAAAACGACCAACCGTCACACCACAGTGCAGATAAGTAAAACATCCACCATACATCAATCAATGGGTAAGAGAGCCGAATCCTTATTCTGAAACAGTTGAACTAATTATTTTCGCTAGCAAGATCTCATTTGATTATCCATTCCATAAACCTACTGCCAGCAGGCAAGTTTAAAGAAATATAATCTGATTGATTGGGGTAATGAGGGACTTAAAATTAGCCTATAGATTATGCATTTAACTTGTCGGCGAGGCTATTGAGCCGTACTGCAATCTGTTAATAAAGTTTTAAATCAATTAATCAATCAATGCCGTTAGAAAATCAGGATTTCTGCTATCGATACTTGCTGGCTTTTCAACTGAAGCGGCCGCGCGCACTTATCCTGGGTCTCAAGTCTGGTTCGAGTTAACGAGACTGAATCCACCTTCGAGGAACAGGAAAATCCCGGCTTCAAACATCGGGTTAATTGAATCTGGATAATGGGACTCTTGATCGACTTAGTTGAACCAGGTACGGGGAATAGGGCCCTGGATGTTCATCTCCCTTATGAATAATGTGCATCATCCCCTGCCAACCAGGTGCAGGCTGTTTGAAATTGAACGATAACTCCCAAAGCAGATCAACCATCTTGTTACATTCTGCGAGTCTTGGAAGTTCTTTAAATGTGGTGTCTCTGCAAAAGTGTTTGGCAAAGTGATAATCTATTATCACAACTTTTGACCTCTGCACAAGATTCAGTTCATTAATTCTGAACCTCGGAATCCTTTGGTCTGTCTTCTGTCCTGGTGTCAAGGCAGCTATCATGCCCATCCCATGAAATGTCCCTTTCCCATCAATTGTTAGAATATTATGATCTACATTGTCTGCAGCAAATAAGACGGTCGTGTTCAACACATCAATATCCTTACCAAGCATGTTTGGTGCAGTACAATTTGCAGCATTCATTTCAAACCTCTGCAGTTCAGAATAGGAAGAGCAGAATCCCATCTTATTCAGCATATCTACAATGAACCGAGACCGGTTTTAGTGGTGCATATGCACTGCTAGGCTTCAACTATGCTAGCTTGAGAGCTGAGAGTGCAAACACCTCTGTGACTAGAATGAAACTGGGGCTTAAATAACACTGCCAGGTCAGACACGCCCAGGCATGCCCAAACACAGGACTAGGTCAGAAAAGAAAGAAAGAAACTGATTCAGAAAAAGAAGTCTTCAACGATGGTAGTTTGGGAGCTGGAGAGTGCAAACACCTCTAACTATAACAACTATAATGGTCAAAAAGAAGGCTTCAACTATGCTAGCTTGAGAGCTGGAGAGTGCAAACACGTTTTTTAGTAAGCTATTTGTATTTGTATAGTCATTTTAAGCTCCTGGGCGCCAGTTTGGACGCCATCTTGAAAATGATGCCTTTCCGGAAGGTGTATTTTCCTAGATTTTTAGTATGTTCACAAGCATGTCTACCAGGTACCAGAATCAAGTGAAAAATTATAGTTATATATTTTTTTCTATTGAGATATATAGCCATTTTAAGCTTGGTCTGCCGCCATTTTGGACGCCATCTTGAAAATGAAGCCTTTCTGGAAGGTGTATTTTCCTAGATTTTTAGTATGTTAGTGAACATGCCCAGAGGTACCAGAATCAGTTAAGAAATCCTTTACACCATATTCTCAATTTGAGATATAGCCATTTTAATATCTCCACCGCCATCTTGGAAATGGCGGCTTTCGGGGGGGTCGATTTTGGTCGACTTTTAGTATGTTATTTAGCACGCCCAATACTATCGGAATCCATCGAAAAACCTTTTGTATCAATTTCTTTTGGGTTAAGTGCTTTTTTTTCATAGATTGACTCGCCTAATATGGCAGTCTGGACAGTGGACTGGATATACATCATCAACAGCGGATTATACACTTTATCAAGCCCTCCGGCTTGATATACATCAACAGTCTGGGGAGTCGGGACAACAGTGAGTGGACCACGTAAACAGTGAGTTAATTCGGTCTCTCTCTTGCTCTCTCTCTCTCTCGCTCTCTCTCTCTCTCTCTCTCTCTCTCTCTCTCTCTCTCTCTCTCTCTCTCTCTCTCTCTCTCTCTCTCTCCCCCTCTCTCTCTCTCGCTCTCTCTCTCTCTCTCTCTCTCTCTCTCTCTCTCTCTCTCTCTCTCTCTCTCTCTCTCTCTCTCTCTCTCTCTCTCTCGCTCTATCTCTCTCTCTCTCTCTCTCTCTCTCTCTCTCTCTCTCTCTCTCTCTCTCTCTCTCTCTCTCTCTAATTTCGCCGCGGGTAGAGCATAACCACTCAGACAATGAATGGTAACTTGTTTAAAATGACAATATATACATATGTGTTTCTTATTGAATCGATCTGAGAGAGAGAGAGAGAGAGAGAGAGAGAGAGAGAGAGAGAGAGGGAGAGAGAGAGAGAGGGAGAGAGAGGGAGAGAGAGAGCGAGAGAGAGAGAGAGATGTGCGTGTTTGTGTTGGGCTATTGGAAACATGGTTGCATTTGACTGACTGTGATCATATATTGATCGATGGCAATGGTGATAATATTCGCCAATGCGTGCCTTGTACATGTTTGCAAAATGTTTGGTATAGCGCCCCTAGTGGCGAAGCATCCAGCAGCCGCCACTGCATGACAGTAAGGTTTTTTTTTTTTTTTTTTTTTTATTCAGATAATGGTTGAAGAAGTGCGTCTTTAGTCGACGGCAAAAGATTGGACGTGTTTCGGCTGTCCTAACTGGGGTGGGTAGTTCATTCCACCATTGTGGGGCAAGGACTGAGAATAGGCGACTTCTCTTTGATGACCCTCCCGGAGCTTGGATAGGAGTAGGTCTGAGGCGGCCAGAAGATGCAGAGCATAGGGGTCTTGAGGGTGTGTAGTTAGAGACCATTGACCGGAGGTAGGCGGGAGCGGTTCCCTTTGCCGCACGGTATGCTAGGTTGAGGGCCTTGAAGCGGATTCGTGCAGCAATGGGGAGCCAGTGCAGGTCCCTAAGAAGTGGGGTGACATGGGCCGACTTCGGTAGGTTTGAGATCAGGCGGGCCGCTGCGTTCTGAATGAGTTGAAGAGGCTTAGTGGCAGTGGCAGGGAGGCCAGCGAGCAGTGCGTTGCAGTAGTCGAGGCGGGAGATGACTGTTGATTGGACGAGGAGTTGGGTGGCTTCTTTTGTCAGGAAGGGGCGGATCCTTCTGACGTTGCTCAGGAGGAATCGGCAGGTTCTGGTTGTCGCTGCGATGTGAGCAGAGAAGTGCAACTGCTCGTCGAGGACAACACCAAGGTTCCTGGCGGTCGGGGACGCGGTCACAGCTGCATTCTCGACTGTGATGGAAAGGTCGGTCAGGGCGGAGGATTTGGCCGGCAGGTGGAGCAATTCTGTTTTGCTTAGGTTCAGTTTGAGGTGGTTGGTCGTCATTCAGGCGGAGATGTCGGACAGACAGGCCGAGATCCGCTCAGAGACGTGGATATCTGAGGGAGGGAAGGAGAGGAAGAGTTGAGTATCGTCGGCATAACAATGGTAGGAGAAGCCGTGAGACGTGATAATGTTACCCAGTGATTTAGTGTAGAGAGAGAAGAGAAGGGGTCCTAAAACCGAGCCCTAGGGGACACCCGTCCGCAGGGGGCGGGTGGCCGACAGGGTCCCTCTCCATGACACTTGGTAGGAGCGGTCATTGAGGTATGATGACAGCCATGTCAGCGCAGAGCCAGCCACTCCCATTCCTGCGAGGGCCGCGAGGAGGATCTGGTGGTTGACTGTGTCGAAGGCTGCAGATAGATCTAGGAGAATCAGGACGGAGGAGAGGCCTTTCGCTTTTGCTAAGTGAAGTGCCTCTGTGACTGCAATGAGGGCTGTCTCTGTGGAGTGACCAGTCCTGAAGCCTGACTGATTAGGGTCTAGGAGGTCATTCTGTAAGAGATAAGCAGTAAGTTGGCTGGATACAGCACGTTCAAGTGTTTTAGAAAGGAAGGAGAGAAGAGAGACAGGACGGTAGTTGCCTATAACGGTAGGGTTCAGGGATGGTTTTTTTATGAGGGGCATGACTCTGGCTTGTTTTAGGGAGGTGGGGACCACCCCCGAGTTGAGTGAGGAGTTGATGGTTGCAGTTAGGAATGGGAGGATGTCTGGTGCTATGGTCTGGAGGAGTGGGGAGGGTAGCTGGTCCAGCTGGCATGTAGTCGGACGGTTCGACGTTACCAGTGTCAGGGTCTCGGCTTCTGTAATGGGAGAGAAAGATGACAGAGTGAAGGATGAGGTTCTCGATTCAGCATTTGGAATGGGTGGGGGTTGGGAGAAGGAGCTGCGGATGTTCTCCACTTTTTCCTCAAAGAAGATCGCAAAGTCTTTGGCAGAGAAAGATGAGGGAGGGGGGTTGGGGGGGGAGTGAGGAGGGAGGACATGGTAGCATGCAGTTTGCGTAGATTCTTGGCAGAGGCCTTGATCCTATGGTGAAAGAAAGAAGCTTTGGCATTAGTAATGGTTTTGGAGAATGTTAACAAGAGGTTGTGATATGTGTCGATGTCAGCAGTGAGGCGTGACTTTCTATACTTCCTTTCAGCTGCTCTCAGGACCTGTCTTTGTTCTCTCACTGGATCTGTCAGCCATGGACTGGGTGGGGAACGGCGGGCAGGTTTCTCAACGAGGGGACAGAGCTTGTCGAAGGAGGTTGTAAGGGCTGAGAGGAGGGTGGAGGTTGCCATCTCTGCGGAGAGAGCAGAGAAGGTGTCACTCAAAGGTAGAGCGGATAGTATGTCAGAGGAGAGGGTGGAGGGGGATAGGGAGGCCAGGTTGCGTCTGAGTGAGACGGTTTGAGTTGGGGTGAAGACCTTTCGGTTAAGCATGAGAGTTAGTGAGAAGGATATGAAGGAATGGTCAGATACATGTAGGGGAGTTACCGTGGTGTTAATGATGCTGGAGTTACGGGAAAATATGAGATCCAAGGAGTTGCCTGCTTTGTGGGTGGGAGGCATGGCAGTGGGAGTCAGGTCAAACGATTGTAGGAGGGAGACTACTATGACTGACTGAGATGAGTCAGGCAGGTTGAAGTCGCCCAATAGAAGGAGAGGGGTACCATCTTCCGATAAGGAGCTTAGAAGCATGTCCAGCTCATCTGTGAAGTGATCGAGCGGACCTGGAGGGCGGTAGAGTGTAACAATGGTGAGATTGAAAGGATTAGAGACAGATACTGCATGATATTCGAAAGAGGAGAGTGACAGTTCTGGGAGTGGTGTTAAGTTTGTAGCTAGGGATGTCCGATATTATCGGCCGACCGATATTATCGGCCGATATCGGCAGTAAAATGTGATATCGGAAAATATCGGTATCGGTTAAAAAAAGAAAAAAAACAATAACAATATTTGTTATCTATATATCCAGTGAAATTATTAGTTACTTGAAATTATTCAGTTTTTTGGGGGGGGAAACCCTGCATATATTGGTATCGGTTGATATCGGTTGATATCGGTATCGGAAATTAAGAGTTGGACAATATCGGAATATCGGTATCGGTAAAAAAGCCAATATCGAGCATCCCTATTTGTAGCCCATGAAGGAGATGTCATGAGGCCAGTGCCTCCACCCCATAATTAATCAATCAATCAATTAATCAATCAAACCTTAACCTATTCTTAACCTAACCTAATGTAGCAGGGTGAATTATCCCTGCTTCATGGGAGTGGTTGTACACGGCCACCTGGTAGCGGGATGCAGTAGATTCTAATCTATCTGAACCCCCGTCTTTGGGCCCGGAACGTCGAACTGGAGGGCGGGCAGCAGGAGCGGATGGGGCCCAGGATTTACTACCCTGGGGGGTGGTACTCTGGTCCTCCTCGCCTTCCAGGGCGCTCAGCAGTAGCTCCCCACACACTCTCACTTCCCCCAGTACCTCCGTTAGCCCTCCCACACCTGGTGACTGTTAGTTGAATAAAGATATTGCGCTCCCCCAAAGCAGTACCCTTCCTTGACAACCTGTAGAGACATTTAACCATGTGATGCGAATAGGGTGGGAAGGGTTAAATAATAATACTACAGTCATATATTTACCCAGTCAACAAAGGTTAGAATACGGGCTCAGTAATAGACACACACACCGTGCTCCCATCTACGTCTCCTTTATATAAGGCCTGGTCAAGTAGCAATTACAGGTTATACTTTATGTGGTTCATATGGCATATAATCACATTAGGCACCGGGTGCTCTCACTCACATTATAGGGGAACGCTATTCCCAACATAGGCACCTAGTGCTCAGTACATTAATTCAAAGGCCCCGCTTGGATTAGGGGAAGACCCAGGCACATATCAAGGAGTTCGATGGGAATTCAAGAACGTCACACAGTTATTACAATACAAAAATAAGTTACATGTGGGCCCACGTTACCAAATAAAAACCTAAGCTAAAGCCGGCTTATAATGGTTGGGGTACCCCTAGACGCTGGTTGTTAGCGTTCGCTTCAAATGAATACTGTTTTGGCACACGAAGTACCGCTGTACTTAACCAAGATGGCGGGTCCACTCTCACCACCCCTCATCCGGGTGACTAGATGGCCGTCGGGCGATCCCGCGAGCACAGCCAGCGGGCTGGGGTAGGCAGCAGGGGCAGTGGCTGAACTGGAGGAGCGTGCTGTGTTGTGGCGACCTCTGCTGGAAGAAGAGGTGTCCTCGGCTGTGTCGACGAGACGTCCACTGCGGGGCTGCTGACTGGGCTGGCGCGCTCTAAACTGTTTGCTACCTTAAACACAGCTAAACTGTGGGTCTTGGTGAACCCTCCTGCTATCGCCTGTACTGCTAACGCAACGTGGCTGTATGCACCAGCGGTCTTCAGCGACGCTTGCCTTGTGGTATACTCAGAGTCACTATAGCCGTTAGCAGCAAGCTAATATACCGCTTAGAGTTCTAGGATAACACGTTATTTACTGACGTTGGTTCTTCTTTCCGTTTTGCTTATTCACACACTTCTCCATCGCTTGTACTTCTAGGATAACCCGTGTTATAGCAAAGTACTTGTTATCTCCCGTTGCTCTTCAACAGGGCTCTTCGAGAGCACACGTCCGCTCACGTCCGAGTTCACTGTCGAAGAGGACTTCCTTCTGTTCCGCCCTCCAGGTAATCATCTCTCAATCGCTGCTCCTTTCTCCTCCGCTCCGCCTGCCACCACTGCCCCCTGCTGGCGACTGCAAACTGGTCCCACTATAGGACACTCAAGGCAGGAAGAAAGATGCTTCAATGTCACGTTAATGGTCCATATCGAAGCCGGAGGAAGAAGAGCACCTCGCATCATTAGTCTGGGCGAGATATCAAAAAGGAACACTGTTTATCACGTTTTTGTGCACACAGGGGAAGTAACAGATTAAGTCAGCACTTCTGAATAATTAGCAGAATATTCAGGATGCTACACTAACCTACAGTAACCTAACCATAACCTATCCTTAACCCAACAAGAGCAAAACAATCAAACTAAACCAAACATCCTCATTGGGTCACCAAATGTCCTGATTCTCAAACTCAAAACACACACGCACACGCACACACACACACACACACACACACACACACACACACACACACACACACACACACACACACACACACACACACACACACACACACACACACACACACACACACACACACTCACACACACACACACACTCACTCACTCACTCACTCACTCATCTTCACCCCCAGTATTCAGTATTATGGTTTATTTATTTAGTCCTTTATGTATTTTTATTCCATCCGCAGCGTATCTGCTATGTACACTTTACTTTTGCATGAACCTGGATGTTTTTTGTTTGCTGTGTATACAACTTGTTCCATAACCCTGTAGCCTGTACATAACTGTGACTGTACGCTGCACATACTGTTACATATTATCCCTACATATATACACACTGTTCCTTTTTTTAGCTTGTTGCCTTTTACCTCATCTTTATATTTTTTCTATCCTCTTTCATCCCTTGCCGTGCCGTGCTGTGACAACAAGGACATTTCCCTGAGGGGACATTAAAGGTAGAATCTGTAATGCCATCAAACATCGATCTCTAGGCGTTTGTATTGCTCACAGCAATAACAGCCCCTCCCATATTCCCGCTCAAATTCAACCCACACATCAAACCAGAACAAAGAAATGTTAACTAAGCACGGCACCGAGAGGGGGCTCTTTTGCGTAGAGGTCGCTGGCATTAGGCTGCAGGCCGATGCAGGAAATCACTCTGGTGAATCTCTTTCTTTCAGCTCTGCATCCCTCCATTCCCCTATCCCTCCATCCACCTACCATCCATCCATCCATAAACCTTCATTCCATCCAACCAATCCGCCGACCGCCACATCCACCCATTCATCCATGCCAGTGGAAAAGCCCCTACTGTTAACGGAAAGCAGTCTCGTTATTCTACAAACTGCACCACTGCTTCCCTGAGACCCCTAACTATGAAAAGCGATGGTATGGATGGCACTTTCATTATTTCCCCAGCTATGGTTCCGGGAAATACAGCAGAAAGAGAATTGGACATGGGGGCATAAGCTGTCAAGCTCAATGGAACGACACTAATATTTTTGCATACAAATGTATAATTTACCTTTCAATCGATGTTATGTGGTGAACTCTATTTTCTGCGCCATATAGCCTATTTGTTTCTCTCCCTGTGATGCATGTAGATCAAAACAACAACATAATTGCGTCCTCCAGTGTAACAGCCAGGCGAGGATGTGGAAATGTGGACCCAAGTGCAAGACAGGAGACAGATGACGGGAGGAAAACCAATAGCGGCGCATTTAATGAGCAGGATACAGGTGGTGGGGGAGTGCTGGCTGACTACTCTGGCAGGAACAGACAGGAAAAAAGAACTACTAAATAAGTAGCGGAGAGAGACAAAAAGACTACAGAGACAGACTGACCCCGGGGGGAACGGAACACGAATATGCAGGGGAGTAATGGCCAATAGACCACAGCAGTAGGTGAAGACGGGCGACGGAACAACGGGTGGAGGACCGGGAACATGCGCACTGAGGACATCTGCTGGGTCTACGGGGGACAACACAAGGAGAGGGGGAGACAGAGTTAGAACAGGGTTTGGACATCACTGAGGACATCTGCTGGGTCTATGGGGGACAACACAAGGAGAGGGGGAGACAGAGTTAGAACAGGGTTTGGACATCACTGAGGACATCTGCTGGATCTACGGGGGACAACACAAGGAGAGGGGGAGACAGAGTTAGAACAGGGTTTGGACATCACTGAGGACATCTGCTGGGTATACGGGGGACAACACAAGGAGAGGGGGAGACAGAGTTAGAACAGGGTTTGGACATCACTGAGGACATCTGCTGGGTCTACGGGGGACAACACAAGGACAGGGGGATACAGAATTAGAACAGGGTTTGGACATCACTGAGGACATCTGCTGGGTCTACGGGGGACAACACAAGGAGAGGGGGAGACAGAGTTAGAACAGGGTTTGGACATCACTGAGGACATCTGCTGGGTCTACGGGGGACAACACAAGGAGAGGGGGAGACAGAGTTAGAACAGGGTTTGGACATCACTGAGGACATCTGCTGGGTCTACGGGGGACAACACAAGGAGAGGGGGAGACAGAATTAGAACAGGGTTTGGGCATCACTGAGGACATCTGCTGGGTCTACGGGGGACAACACAAGGAGAGGGGGAGACAGAGTTAGAACAGGGTTCGGACATCACTGAGGACATCTGCTGGGTCTACGGGGGACAACACAATGAGAGGGGGAGACAGAGTTAGAACAGGGTTTGGACATCACTGAGGACATCTGCTGGGTCTACGGGGGACAACACAATGAGAGGGGGAGACAGAATTAGAACATGGTTTGGACATCACTGAGGACATCTGCTGGGTCTACGGGGGATAACACAATGAGAGGGGGAGACAGAATTAGAACATGGTTTGGACATCACTGAGGACATCTGCTGGATCTACGGGGGACAACACAAGGAGAGGGGGAGACAGAGTTAGAACAGGGTTTGGACATCACTGAGGACATCTGCTGGATCTACGGGGGACAACACAAGGAGAGGGGGAGACAGAATTAGAAGAGGGTTTGGACATCACTGAGGACATCTGCTGGGTCTACGGGGGACAACACAAGGAGATGGGGAGACACTAGAAAAGGGGGAGGCACTGGGAAGAGGGGGAGACATTAGGAAGAGTGGGAGACACTAGGAAGAGGGGAGACAATAGGAAGAGGGGGAGACATTAGGAAGAGGGGGAGACAATAGGAAGAGGGGGAGACATTAGGAAGAGGGAGACACTAGGAAGAGGGAGAGACATTAGGAAGAGAGGGGGAGACACTAGGAAGAGGGAGAGACACTAGGAAGAGGGGGAGACACTAGGCAGAGGGGGAGACACTAGGAAGAGAGGGGGAGACACTAGGAAGAGGGAGAGACACTAGGAAGAGGGGGAGACATAAGGAAGACGGGGAGACACTAGGAAGTGGGAGAGACACCCTGTCTTAGATGCGTGGCAACACATCCTCGTTGGTGTACTCTTCCAGGACATCTTGTAAGGATTACAGATAATTCTATCAGGATGCATTGTATTGAGTAAAACGGTTGCTATTTTAAAGCATGTTTTCTTTCGTGTTGATACTCGACACTTCAAATTTTTGTCTTCTTTCTTTTCTTGCTTTCTTTCTTTCACTTCACGCCCTCGAACGATATCTCCCCCTCCATCCCCCACTCTCCCCATTTTCTCTCTTTTCATGCAGAGTTGACATAGTCAAGTGGACACGTTGAGTGATTGTGCCGCGGGGCGATAGCACTCTGCCGTGTCTCAGAGATGATCATTTCCCCCCATGCCACAGCCGAGCGGTGGCAGGCCTGCGGTAATTGCCGCCACGCATCCAGCGGCCTGACCCTTATCTGATGCTGTGCCTCGACAACAATAGGCTCCACTTTATTGCTCTCTTGCACACTCTCGTATGTAGGCTAATTCAGCTGTGGCTTACATCATATCCTGGAGGGGGAGACGACCGAGGCCTTGTCACCCCCTGGGGACGGGTCACGCTGATGGGTCACGCAAACACACACACACATACACACACACACACATACACACACACACAGACACACACACACACACACATTAGTAGCCCTGAGCAGAAAACACACGCCCTATGGGTGATCAACCACTGTCATTGGTTACACAGAGGCACACCCACACAAATACACAAATATGGACACACAAATACACAAATTAATGTACACACACACATACATACACAGACACATGCATACATACACATACTGTTACACAAATATGTACACACACATACACAAATTAACGCATACACACACACACACACACACACACACACACACACACACACACACACACACACACACACACACACACACACACACACACACACACACACATACTTACATACACAGACACATGGACACACACACACACACACATACCTTCTCTCAGCACAATTAGGGCCTTGATTCCCCAAGCACTAATCAGAGGCAGCACAAAGCACATGCAGTGTGCTGGTGAGATCATAATTAAAGCCTCTCTCCTGGCGTATTATGTGGCCATATCCCAGAAGGACAACCGTGTCACTGTAAATAAATAGGAGAGGGAAAAAATATGTTAAAGTAAAAGCCACGCCACTAGGGTATCTGTATCTGTATCTGTATCTGTTCAACCAATAAAAGTATCTGTATCTGTAGCTTTAAAAAAAAAAATTTACATACATTCAGAAAAAACATGAGCTGCTTGTTTTTCCCCGGCTCCTCAACTGTAGTAGATTTGTAAACAATACACAATATATACAACAATACATACAATAGGAATATGTTTTTTACAAGGTAAAAAACAGCAGATAAAATATAGAAATGGATTATTCTACAGTGTAAGTAGCAGCAATGTGTGTGTGTAATAAGTGTGCTTGTGTGGTGTGTAAGTGACAAAGTCTTATCTAGTACAGGTCCAAAGTTGATAACAATACCACAGAAAATTTGTGTTTTACACTTTTTTCTAAAGATATGTATAGGTATGTTTATCCAAAATGGCCATTGGCACCAATGCATTGGCATGCGCAGCAGATGTCGAACCAGTCTTCTTAATTCGCCAGAGAAAAATACATATATATCCTGGGAAATATCCCTCACGTAAGATATCGCTGTTTCCAGAATTTCATTGGCTACAAAAACTGTCAATCATTTTCACCATCAGAGGTGATTGGTTCGGTCACCGGGAGGCAAAACTGGAGGTGGTAACTTTTTCTAAACTGACGCTCGCTGGCTGTTTGGTCTTATAACCCGAAATTGGAAGCACGTAATAGGCTGAGTAGGGTCTCAATCAAAAGGCGACTATTTTAGCTTTCAACTGATGTGTTGATAGACAATAACACAGCATGACGCCGACAGACGAGGGCAAATGTGCTGCGACGTGTGGCGGCCCGCCTTAAGTTAAAAGGTTATGGTGCCTATGTGTGTATGCTCTTATGCTAATTTTTTATATATCCATCAGTAGTCTGTTTGCCCGGTGGAAGTAGCTGTTCAGTGTTCTCTTGAATGTGGACCTGAGATTGCAGTAGGCATAAGCTCAAACAGTGTGTGGTGTGCCTTGCTGACGCACCACTCAGTGAATATACTGTCTATGGTGGGTAGCTTGCTTCCGCAGATTTTTTCGGCCGTTCGCACGACTCTCCCCAGTGGTGAACACTGGATAGAACAGATGTAATCAGTCACTTTAAATCCAGCAACCGTTGTTCTCTTCACTCAGATTATGTAACCTACAGTTCTCTATCGTATTGAGGCTATTTCTCCACCAGATATAATAAATATGTATAATAAGATATGTATGGGGACTCTGTAGGACACTCTGTAGGACACTCCACAAAGAAGCAAAGTAGTCTCAGAATCCATAAGCCACCACCCATGAACCATATAACCAAGCCGATGGACTCAAGCCTGCAACAAACTACCTATACAGTATTTACACACCCCTGTGCCAGCAGGGACAGCCAGACACTGACTTTATTCTATTTTACTCTACTCTTATCTTAGGCAACTTGATTTGATTTGTTTTATTATTCTTATTCGTGACCTGTTCTGTCTAAATGTTTAAATGTTTAAATGTTGAGCGATTTGCAGTGTCAAATTTCCCAAGGGATAATAAAAGTATTTCTATTCTATTCTATTCTACATACTACAACATAGTTGTGCTTCCCAGACTGTCTTAGGGGCGATTTGAAAAACATAGGGCTAGATCCACAAAGAATGGATTGCACGGTGCTAGTTGCACCCTACTTACAATTCATTAGAAATTGAAAATGGGGGACCCTGGTGTAAACAAGACAAAAGTCTTTCTCTGGTCTGCATCCCCTTATCAATTGTGTGTATTGAGCCTTACTGTATTCTACCCATTCTACAATCTGTTAATAAAAGTTTCTGCCCATAGGATTTACATAGGCGTTCTACAACCTGATGCCTGTTTTGGGGTTGAATCTCCGAGGCTCCCTACACCATCTTACACCGAGACGCATGAGCAGGCACTGACATTCAATACGCCCGTATGGTGCACTTCTCCCTATTATCACAGAGGAAACAATTCAGCGGCAAGAAGTACGCTCCGTGGTTTCACAATGACAGTGAAGTACGCTCTGTGGTTTCACAATGACAGTGAAGTACGCTCCATGGTTTCACAATGACAGTGAAGTACGCTCCGTGGTTTCACAATGACAGTGAAGTACGCTCCGTGGTTTCACAATTACAGTGAAGTACGCTCCGTGGTTTCACAATGACAGTGAAGTACGCTCCGTGGTTTCACAATGACAGTGAAGTATGCTCTGTGGTTTCACAATGACAGTGAAGTACGCTCCGTGGTTTCACGATGACAATGAAGTACGCTCCGAAGTACGGTCTGCGGCTTCACACTGACACCGTATTCCGCCACAGAGCTTACCCCCAGATACATAAATGGTGCACTTCACTCACCCATAGTCTGACATTTACCAACAAACAACCGCAATCCAGAGAGCGGCCAGAGACCAGCTCTCGTCTGCGCCAGGCAGTGGATAGATGCCGCCACTGTCTCAGAAGTAGCTTTTCTTTAGTTTCTAAGACCTTGTAATGCTATCTACACACTTCTGCTTAAACCTACGTCTTGACGGCTCAGCGGAGATCAACAATGCAACGGGTATCTGGCACACCTGTGGCAGGACTACTGTTGTGTCTTAAATTAATTATCCACATCTTCTGTCAGCTGGGGAAAGATAGACTCGATTACAATCCATTGCTGTATTGGAGCTCTGGACCTTATCATACTTGCTCTGGTGATTGGCTTTTTCTGTGCCCCAGAAACACAGAATGTCTTGCAATACACTTAAAAATTCAATACATCAGTATCTATTGGTCAGTTTAAATATTTAATAGCGTCATTGTAAATTATCTCTCAATGATCCTTCGAGATTAAATAAAGATTGAATGAATGAACGGTAGAGAACAGATCCACACACAGGTATATGTGATATATGATAGGCACCTTGCATTATCTGTTGTAAAAGCATAAGCAGAAGTCATTGGAAAATGCTTAAAAGTGGTCTGAAATGTCAGATAAAATGATTCTTTACGTAGAACATTGGTGAATGTTGTCAATTAGGTTAGCTGAGGTTTCAGTCACTCTGGTTGGCTTTCAAAAAGCAATGTGAATACATTTGTCCAGGAATGACTGAATCAGATTGCTTTTCATAAAGTCTGTTATGGTAATATTAAAGTATCCCATGAAGTAACACATTTTCCCCCTTTAGATATGATATTCAGTGCATCTGCTACAGTAGATGCGAATTGAAGTCACTTATGCTCAAGCTGAGTGACTTATAGATGCGTGCAGTAATAGTATTATTGCATGCTCCAATAAAAACAGCTTATCCACAATTCACTTTTTCCCCTGCAATATAAGGTATTTCTTTGTAATCCAGAGATTAGATAAAGGGATATTTCACTTTAGTAGAGTCAGGTTCCTGAGTCACTCCATTCATTTTGGGGACCTAGTCTAAATATAATACGTCTGAAGTATAAACAATAAACAATAACAATAAACAAACAAAACGTGCATTTGTGAGTCAAAGGTACATGTTTGTTTTGGCTTTTGATGTGTCTTTACATAATTATTACCTTTGAAAGATAAAAGCAGATGCAATACATTTAGTTTTGAGTTTGAGTGGGTTGTGTATTCTTGTGAAGTATTATTCATTAATATCTATCATCTCTGTGATCGTATAGTGGTATTTACCCTTCTCTCTGCATTAGTTGCATTTCAATTGTTCGGTTTCAGGAAGGAAGCGCAGACGAGATGTTTTTGAATAAAGCAAAGCTGTGTTTATTCCATTTCAATAAACACAAACTAGATGAATCAAATAAGTACTGGATCTTCTTTCTATATCTAATCATCGTCTTCGGTTTGGCAGTCGATCCATGTCTGAATCCTTCTCCGGTGTTTGTTGTCTCAGGTCGTCCCGGCGACATGAGGTCCTTGGTTGCTGGTCCTTCAAAAATAGATGTTTAACTTTATTATTCCTCTTTGAACCTGTTTTATATAATGTTTACAATATAACTAAGCTTTTAACGGATCAATCTGTATCTTGTTCTAGTACATTCTAAGTTATTATTCTCTGGTCTTTGCTGAACCCAGATCTGTTTTCTCACAGGCCCCTTTCTCAGGATCAATGATTGTTTCAGCTGTTCTAATACCATAAATCTGACTGTTGGCCATGTGTGTTGCAAAGTTTAACCTAAGGCCGTATCCTTGGAGGAAATCTACTGTCCTTCCTCATAGCTGCGTTCAGTTCCGTTTCTCTATGGTTTATAACTAATCTATCTGACAAACCCATCTGTTTTACCCACTGCCTCAAAGCCTCAAACCGTCCAGTATATCTGTTATTTAAAGATACTAGTGTCTGCAGAAGGCCATTTTCAGTTTGGAATGTGCTGTGGCGGGGGGAAGGTATTTACAACAGTGCTTTAGACATTGTGCCAGAGCTGACACCATTTACCCCTGAGCCACTGTCACTGCCAGAGACAGCTAGAATATTGGATCCACATTCCTTACAACTTACCACTTACAACAGCATGATCCCCTGCACATGTACATTTCCTTGAGATTTTACATGTTTTATTTTGATAATTCACGACACTTGCCCTGCATGGAATGTTTTCAGAGTGGTTATGGTTACCATTGGTTACCTGCTGTACATTCTGTGAAAAGTTGTCAGTTGGTCAAACTACTCAAGTAAGAAATAGTTACTTTACTGATAATTTGCAAATGGCAACATAAAAAAAGCAAATACCTTTAACACAGGAAAATATACCAGTATTACACAGAATAATATTGCTGTATAGTGTGTTTATATAAGTATTATATTTAGACTTGGTCATAAGAATGAATGAAAGTAAATGAGGAAGCTGACACGTCACTTGGGAGGAATGGTGGTGTTGATATTTGAGTCAGTTCTACTGTTCTATTTCTACTGAAGTGAAATATCCCTTAAATATATGGGGACACTCCACCATCCACTATAGCCACGTTTCTGAAATGCCTGTAACGGAGAATGTGTATTTTACATTTGAAAGTTTTGTGGATATTACGTGCACTAATGTGCAGAGAGGGTACTTACTGGGTAAGAAAATTGGATATGTTTACATGTAGGCCAGACCAGGATCAGGATCAGAGTTACCCAATAAATCACTGTGGAATGAATCCTTATAATAAATTTCAGCTTTGGGTTGATCGGTGAACAGGCATTTAATATGGTATTGGACTCAGTATTGTGTTGGTCAAAATATGATACAGCTCAGAGTTACCACCATGGCTCAAATGGTTCATTTGATGGCATGAGAATAGTTTCAAACAACACTCCAGGGATTCAGTTATTATCATGTAACACTTTATGATTCAATACTAGAGATACATCATTTGATTTGACTTTCTTTTCAGAGGTCCCCCCCACCCCCCAGCCCCCAGAAAACGGTGTCTTGGTAGTCTTGAGGTAAAGGCACTTACCTTCCATGAGAGCGCCCCAGGTTTGTTCCCCAGGGAAACTCAAATGTTATCTGAAAACGTCAAAGGTTAAAAAAAAATTCAAGACCGGGCTGTCTTGAGATGAGCTCTGGCCGTGGTCCGAATAAGTTCTTTATCCTTGAATCTTCCCACCACAAGACCTGTGCTTCTCACTCTGCTTGTGTTTCCTGTGTCTGTGGGCTGTTTAATTTCAGATGTGTTTTTTTTTAGCCTGTTTGAGAGTAGGTCACAGACATTGTGTTCAGTTTATGACCATGTCCGCTCCCTTATCTGTACCTGGCTCAGAGCCGGGGGGGGGGGGGGGGGGGGGGGGGGGGGGCTATACGCTCACTCTGCACGTTGCTTAGGGCCTCGCCTCCCGTGTCAAAGTAGTGTTTTGATGTTTACAACTTGAGAGAGGATTAAGAGGCGCTATGCTTCTAATCACAAGAGGGAAACACCGTGAGAATACATGATGGGAGCAGCGAGCAGGTGGACCATGTTTCCTCTCCTCTTCATGAGAATACACAATGGGAGCAGCGAGCAGGTGAACCTGTTTCCTCTCCTCTTCCAAATTACTGTTCTTCAGTTGAGGCTTTGCTCAGAAAATAAGCAGTACAGGTAGTGGAGGTATTAGGTAAATATAAGATAAGATAAGATATTCCTTTATTGATCCCCTTGGGGAAATCCTGGCATAGCAGCATGGGGGAGTGGAGGTACTGGTATGGTCAGGGTAATAGAAGAAAGACATAAATATAGGCAATGAAATGTTATCTGAATATAAATATATGAGAAAAATAAACAGTGTAAACAACAGTGCAGATGAGGGTCTGTATGCCCTATCGGGTATAATATATGTTACAATAAATATAGTCAATAAATAATTTGAATCTGAATGTATACTATGAGTAAGAGTCAAAGTAAACAGTATACACAAGGTGCAGTATACCCTAACTGGCATGATATTATATACATCATACATTGTAGTCTTTTCAATCTTGCTTTTGACCTCTAATTCTGTTGGTTTTATTTTATTTTATTTTGTCATGTATTATTTTGTTCTGTTTTGTTCTGTTTTTTGTTTTGCCATAGTTTGTCTCTCCTGCCCATGTAAAGCGTCTTTGAGCACCTGGAAAAGCGCTATATAAAATAGATGTATTATTATTATTATTAGTCTGTGCAGATTTTGGTGGTAAGAGTCAGACACATTATACGTCAGACATTCCTAATAGCTCTCAAGTTCTGTAGCTGTTAGTTCTCCAGCTGCTGGCAGCAGTCCATGCCCATGGTTGTGGAGCGAGCCTGATGACCGCTGGCACAAAGGACTGGCCTAGGTGCTTACTGGAGTGTCGGGGAGATTGAGGCTTTGCTCAGCAAATAATCAGTACAGGTAGTGTGTAGGTATTAGGTAATTAGTGTTCTGTGTGCATTGCCTGTCAAAGGTTAATGTGAAAGGTGCGGCAGGAGTAGTGTAGAGGTCTAGTGTAGGCGGTACCTGTCAGTTCTCCCTACAAACACAATTGGCAGTGTTTGTGGGAGGGAAGCCAGTTGGATATGATTCTTGGTTGGTGCAATAGCGACGCCTACTGGTTGGTCGGGCGCTGGGAGGGAGATAGCATGCACCTCCATGCGCATTATGTTCTCCCAGTGAAACTCCTTGCTCCTCAGTGAAAAGATGCGGCTGGCGACTCCACATGTCAGTAGGGCAGCATGTGGTAGTCTACACTCCCCCCAGACCCATATAGGGTAGCATGTGGTAGTCTACACCATCCACAGACTGACAGTAGGGGCAGTGCAATGACCAGAAGGGAATTGGCATAAGGACTAAATTGGGGGATGGGAGAAGAAATAGAAAGGAAAAACCTTTTAAAATAAAAGTTAATGTGCAACACAGCTGTTTATCACATTTGAGGCCAACATGTTTATAACCACAGCTTGGAAAACGACAACCATGTGGAGTGTGAATGTGTGTGTGCACAAAATGCAACCTGCGCAAATCTATTATCTGTTTCGCTGAAAGCCATCTCCTTCACTTCATCACATCAGGAGACAAACTTCATGTGTAACACCACTCCAGGTGGCCTTTATTCACACTGCGCACCCCCCCACACACAGGCATTTGGTTTTAACTTCAACTTAAATACTGCACATCAACATAAATTCACAGGTTAACTGTCCATTGCCAGTGAGCTCTCTCTCCGTCTCGCTCTCTCTTGTCAGTTCAAGAGAGCGTGTCTGGGCTGTGGTCCCAGTCTCACCATGAGATAGAGGAGAGAGATTAATCACACAGACCCGCCACACCTGTGCTAATTAACCCTCCCCCACTGCGGCTTCGGGTGAGTCACTCCTGCCGCCGACAACAGAACCACACCCCTCCTCTCGCAAGATCACTCTGCCCTACAGATGAACAGTAGGCCTAAATGTGTGGGGTTGTACTTCCTAAAAATATCAAGCTATGTCATCCCCAAGAGACAAAAGGTAACAATCTGTGGGGACCACATTTTTCAAAACAAGATTATACATACTATTAGTCTCTCAGTCAAGGTTTAGGTATTAGTTAGGTATAACTCTGGTCTGGACACAATGCAAGGTGGACAGCAATGGATAGACTAGGGCTGTCTTAAATACTTCAAAGCTTCGTTCGATGGGCAAAAAATAAAAATAAAAAATAAAATTGTTTTCTTTTATTTATTTTTTTCACCTGCAACATCTTGCGCCTCCAATGCAACGGACGTCATACACCTCAGCTGTCCACAACGTCCAGATTACCACCCATCGACTTCCATCCGCTGACTCTGCCAATTGAGCCAGTATGACGGCTGGCCCAAGCCGGAAGCAGCGCCGACAGCCGGATTCGAACCCGGTGTCTCTTGCGTTGGTGACGAGTGCAATGTCCGCTGCGCCACCCAGCCGCCCACCTTATAATAATAAATAATGCAGGACCTGTTGCAGAGGTCTTTATTCGGCATGCAACGACACTCAATGTTTTAGTGGTACACACAGTGGTTAGTTTTTTTAGCACACACCGGAACACACGCATGCATCGTCTCTTTAGAATCGCCGATGCAATTCGTCTCTGCGATTAACCCATCCCGTCGTCCTTCCCCCCCAAGGGCAGCCGGGAGCAGACAGGCGTCAACGTGAGCCGCGCCAGGGGACCAATCCAAGTGCTCCTGTCCGTCTTCGTCAAGGACGCCACAGCGTTAGCAATCTGTTGTTGTGCATGTTTTTCCATTGGGTTTATCTTATCGGGGGGGAAACCCTTGCGTCGGGGGGGAAACCCTTGCCTGTACTCTTGTGTTACCTGTCATGCCTGTCATTGTCTGTCTTTATTACTCTGCTCCCTGTCTTAATATAATTTCCTGTGTTCCTGCTATCTGTAATGTTCCCCTGCCTAGTCTAGTGTCCTCCCCAGTCTGTTTCTGTTGTTATTTAGTCATGTCGTGTTTTAGTCTTTACCTCCCCAGCTGTATTTATACCTGCCTGTCCGGTGTCTTCCCTGTGGCGTCATTGTTGCTCGTATCCTGAATCCTGTTCCGTGTTTCCTGAATCCTGTTCCATGTGCTCTGTATCCAGTTTCCTGTGTTACCCTGTGTACCTTGCCTGTCGCCCGTGAAGCTCCCGTGTCCTGTTTGCTATTCCTGCCGTTTGCAGATTTGCCCAGTGTTTCCTGTATTTCCTTGTGAGTCTTGTTCTGTATTTCTAGCTCCGTTTTCCAGCTTTGCTGAGGTTTTGGTTTCGTGTTGAAGTTCGTTTTTGTTTATTGCCGTGTAACGTTCCTTTATTATTGGATTGCAAGTAAAGCATTATTGTCCTTACTCCGTCGACTCTCGCATCATCACTCTACTCGCCTCTGTCTTGCGTTTGGGTTCTACTCACCTCTCACCACCACAACACTGTAACACTATTAACTACATATAAATATTTATATAATTGTTTGCTTTATAGACTAAGGTTGCAACATAATTATGTAATGTAATGTTGTTGGCTGTGTAATGGAGAGCAGCCGCCCAGGCAGCGCAGCTCCCGACTCATTATTATTTGAATTAATTAATCCAATCCAATCCACTTTATTTATAGAGCACATTTAAAAACAACAAAGTTGACCAAAGTGCTGTACAAGTCCCACAACATAAGATAAAAAAAAAGCTTTGATGGTCAGCCCTAGGATAGACACTCTATTGATTAAAGGCGCTATAGATAACATTAAGCCACTAGATTTAGCACTAGAGCACCAGCATGTAATTTATCCAATCAGGTGCAGTCCATGTGGGGAAGTGGGAGGGGATACATCCACGCAACATTTAAACAACAACATACATTTTGGACCCGCCAAATTTGTTTAAATGATAAATTCATTAACCTATTAAGCATCAGACGGCCCAACGATGGGCCTCCACGCACTCGCGCGCACATCGTGGCAATTTGCCCTCGTCTGTCGGCTCCGGGCTATGTTTTCGCCGATCAACCAATACATTGTTGGAAAGTTGAATTGGCAGCCTTTTGATCGTCACCACACTCAACCTATTGCGTGATTCCATTCTTTACAAGAGTTACAAGACAAAACATCCGGCGAGAGTCATTTGACAAGCCGTTCGGACGAATGACCACATCTGGTTGTGAACGGTCCCTGAACTGACCAGTCACCGCCAATGGTGAAAATGATTGACCATTGTAGCCAAGAAGCGTCTGCTCCGAAAGCGATCCCAGACGGCCGCTGATAGTGGGGGAGGTGACATAACAAGACGAAGAAGTCCATTGTTTTTACTAGAGCAGGGGTTCTCATACTATTTTTTTACCACAACCCCATTTTATTTAGTATTTTTTTTGGCGACCCCACACTTAAGTGTATTGCGTAATTTCAATGTGGAAATAAGGAATATCAAAATAAAAGCACACGTGGTTGAACTTGATCATGCATATTTATTAGAAAATGAATTGACAGCACTATGTTATCAAGGACATTTATGGATATTATCAACAAAAGCAACAGAATTGTTTCTGTATGTCACCAGACCCCAATGGGAAGCACCCCAGTCTACAGCTAGGAGGTGCAAGCGAGCGCACGGGTGTACTTTCCCACAGAGCTCAGCTGACCATCCAAACCAGATTCCCCAGGACCACAAGCAGACACGGAGAGAATGTTTAAGAAACAATAGGTAAAATGTTATTACAGAATACAATATATAGCACACAAATTCATACGTTTATTTAAATAACAATTAACTAGACTAAACTAAAATACCATGCCCTTAGGCCAGGGGTCGGCAACCTGCGGCTCCGGAGCCGCATGCGGCTCTTTAGCCACTCAGCTGCGGCTCCCTGGTAAAAATAAATAAATAAATAAAAGTAATTTTTTTATTAATTAATACATTTTTACTTTATTTTTGTATCTCTTATTTTGTAGATCGAGGTCATACTGTGACACTGAAATGAAAAAATATTTCATCAACTAAGATATTTCATCAACTAAAATATACAGTACGTCACACTGCCTCTCCCTGCCGTCTGCAAGTGGCTAATCTTGAGTTTCCGACCCCCCAGTAAGCTAACCATGGATAAATCCAAAAAAAGGAAAGTCTGAGGAAAATAGAGGGTTTAATTCAGCGTGGACAGATTAATTTGCTTTCACAACTAAAGATGCAGGCTTACCTGTATGCCTGATATGTGGTGAGAAATTTGCGAACAACAAAAAATTTACTTTTTATTTGATAGATTTTCCACAAATAAGGGAAGGACTCAAATAGAGCTGCATAGTTCAGGGTTTTATTTCAAAGTAGGTCTACAGATGGTAGTCTTTTTTCAAAGTGGACTACTTTTTATTTGATAAATGTTCCACAAATAAGGGAAGGACTCAAATATACCTGAATAGTTCAGGGTTTTATTTCAAAGTCGGTCTACAGACACCAGTGTTTTGTCTCCTCTTCTGTGTTTTATTTAAAAGTAGGTCTACGTACACAGCCAGTCTTTTTTCTCCTCCTTATAAGAGTTTGAGGTTTTATATAACAGCTAAAAACAGCAATAAAAAGTCAAAACAAATATTTTTGTTGCTTTATAATTCCATTAATGCAACAAACTGTGTGCTATAAGTATAAAGTATATTAAATTGCAAATTACTTTGGGTAATCAATCATCATGCGTTGTATGCTAAATGTGGGGTATGCTTGCGGATAACTATAGATGAAATGTTATACACTGTGTTATCTTCATTTTAAGGGTAAATTGGTTTTGCGGTTCCAGAGGAATTTTATTTTGTGGGAGGGGGAAAAATAGCTCTTTTGATAGTAAAGGTTGCTGACCCCTGCCTTAGGCCAGGGTATTAAGAAAAGGAAGCGCTCCCTGCACTATAGGTCAACCCCCCAGCTGCTATTCCCACCCATATACCTGCCCTGCCCCTGGCACTACACATGTGAGGGAAGGTGCTGCACTGCACATAGGTCTGGACACTATCACACCACTCGTCCAAAATATCACCACACACTTTGTCACACTTCACGCCTAAAGCCTGGGCATATATCACACTATTTATCCCAGGGAGGCACGGCACATAATTATGAATAATAATTAAGGCTGTCAAAGTTAACGCGGTATTAACGCGTTATCGCCCGATTCTATTAACGCCACTATTTTTTTTAACTCACAATTCACTTATTTTTTTTTTAACTTTGGCCATTCCGCTGGCTCTTTTTTGCGTTTATCGCATTTTTTTCTGGTCAAGAATGACCGACAGACAGAAACAGGTTGAATGGGGGTACAGATGGGGGGAAGACACTCTGAGAAAGGCACGGCTGCAGTCCGGGAATCGAACTCGCTAAACCCCAGATCCGTGACGAGCACGGTTGTCCCCGGCGCCGAAATAGCGCTCGAGGTACGCGGTGAGCTACTTTCACTTTTAAGAAAAAAAATATATATATATTTTACTTTATTTTTATTTTTTTACTAGACTTCACTCAGGTAGTATTGTTGATGCTTGTTACGACCCTGGCTCGTGGGCACGCAACCTATGTGCAAACCAACACAAAAACCCTGTGCTCTAACTCAAAAGGCTACTATATCAAGGAACTATTAATGTAAATGTAAACTAATGTACTAATGTAAACCCAACGGACACGGACTGGAAGAATGTGACAGCTCTCCCTCTAAGCACCGACCCTGCATGTGTGTTACTAGGGCTGGCTTTAAAGCTCCCAGCAGGTAACCAATCAGCACTAATTGGCTAATTGTCAGCCCTCACCTGCATGCCCCGTGACACAGGAGTAATCAGGCCTGCCTGCATAGTGACACAGGAGTGATCAGCTCCTGGTACATAACACCTCCCCACCAAACTGGTTGCCCCAGAGGCAACCACCACACAACAACCCATAAACAAAAACAAAAAAAACAACTGTGACCCATTAGTTGTCAGGGCCACTACCACAACAGCGATAGCGGGTCGGCCCCTGTCGAACACGACCACCAACCGTGTTGTATGCTCCCTTTCAACAGGCCCCTCCACCGATACCGATCTGTCAAAAATTGTCTGCAAACCAAAATCAACCTGAGAACTGCGCACAACAGAACAGAACACAGCACAACAAAAACCATAGATCACTGATACCACCACTGCGCCCATATCCATCCCACCTGGCACTGGCAGTTCAGGATACTGCAAACCGTGAACATCCAGAGTAGGATGTACTGCCTCAGGTACAGCCCCAGCGTACCGGGAACATGGCGTATACGACAGTCACAAAAACGTCTGGAACACCATCTAAAATGGCGTCACCCAAAATAACATTGTCCTGATCAAAATCAAAATGGCTGCCACTCAACAGATCAGGTCGCGAAGGCGGCTCCTGCTCCACAGGACACAGGTAACTAGGTTGACCATCACACCTAGTGCATGGCAGAGAATCAGTGTGGACATGTGGATCAATGTCAGAATCATCAACTGACATACTGGGACCATCCCTGCCCACAAGTGAAACATTCGGGACAATAGAGCTACTGTGGGAAGGCTGGCAGCCTAAGTCAGGCTTAGTAGCCTCTCCAACTAAAACGGTGTCACATGAAACAACAGCACCTCTCATATCATCCTTCCCACACTCATCCTCCAATTTGTTCGTGGCCTCAGCCACCGTACAGGCTGGGAAGACCTTGAGACACTGCGCTGCCATATCATCTCCTGTCACATGCTTCTCCGGCACGCATGTCAACTCTGGTTTCACCACCGGGCCTAACACAAAACCACAATCAAGAGAATCATTATGCAGAGGTACATCCACAGTGTGCTTTCCAAAATTCTCAACAGGTACACATTTTAATTCAACAAAGAATGTGTCACTAAGTGTAATGTCCCAAGTCGAAGTATCAACAACATCACTTTTGTCCTTTGACATTTCCCGTGCCACAGCACACACAGGGAACACTCCTGGATGTTTCTGTGCCAGCTCATTAGGGACCTCAGAAACCACAGGAATGGGAGTTACAACCGGAGTAGCCAACACTTTGTCACCAGCCAAATCATTCCCTAGAATGAAGGAGACCCCCTTTATGGGAATGTGAGAACATACCCCCACAACAACATTTCCTGATACTAAGGGAGAATTGAGCGTGACCTCATGCAAAGGTGCATCCACAAATCCACCCCCAAAGCCCCGAACAACGACACCGGAATGCAAAGAAGAGTTTTCTGACAACGGCAAAACCCCCTCCAGAATGAGGGACTGAAAAGCACCGGTATCTCTCCAAATTGTTATAGCCTGTTTGGACTCTAGTGCATTAGTCAGGGAAACAAACCCATCCATCATAAACCTTGAGGAACCCTCGAGCTCTTTGTCCACACTTTTGATACTTCCCCCATCACCATCTAACGTTGTCATAGGCGTTCTGCATATGGTTTCTACCAGAGCCACGGTTCTGACATTTTTCTGCTCAAGCACCGGGCACCCAGCAACGATATGACCAGGTTCTTTACAGTAGAAACATATAATCCCTTCTGGAAATGCACCAGCAGAACCACCCCGCCTAGGAGATGAAGTTAACTGACCAGCAGACACAGGTTTTGGGAAACGCCCCCCCCTGAACAGGACGCCTATCCCCGGACTCAACACGGTAGTCCTCCAAAAACACAGACTTGTGTGTCAACACAAACTCATCAGCGAAGACAGCGGCGTCGCCTATCTTCGATACCTTACGCTCATTTAGATGTGTGGAAACGGTATCAGGAACACATCTTTTAAACTCCTCTAGGCAAATCAACTGCCTAAGCTGCTCTCTTGACTCTGCCTTCTGAGAAGTGCACCACCTGTCAAACAGGTTCTCCTTCTCCCTTCCAAATTCAACATAAGACTGCCCCTCCGACCTGCGATAACCTCTAAAACGCTGACGATAGGCCTCGGGGACCAACTCATAAGCCCTCAATATGGAAGCTTTAACAAGCTCATAATCAGTGCTTTGTTCAAGGGACAGAGCAGTATAGGCTTCTTGAGCCCTACCAACTAAAACACATTGCAGCAGCAGTGTCCAGGCGGTATCAGGCCACTTCAATGTGGTTGCCACCCGTTCAAAAAGGGGAAAATATCTTTCCACGTCTTTCTCAAAAAATGGAGGCACCATCCTAATATTCCTGCCTACATCAAAACCGGAACGTGACTCTGAATGCAGAGCACCCGCCTGCAAGGCAGCATGCTTAAATTCAAGCTCCTTCTGCGCACGCTCGTGCTCCAGCAGCATTTGTTTTTCCTTAAGCTGCCGCTCCTGCTCACGCTCCTCTCTCCTCTCTTTAAGCTCACGCTCCTCTCTCCGCTCCTCTCTCCTCTCCTTAAGCTCACGCTCCTCTCTCCTCTCCTCACGCTCTCACTCTAGCTGCCTTTCCTTAAACTCCAACTCCTTAATCCTCCACTCACCCTCTACACCAGGTAATAGCGGAGACGCGCCAGACGAAGGAGGCTCCTCCATCCTCTCCTCAAGCACCTGCTCTCTAATGAGTAACACCCTTAAAGCACTCAAGGCAGTCGGCTTCAAACGTTTCTCACCTGCAGTAAGCTCTAACCTGTAGTGTATAGCAAGTTCTAGAAGTTGTTCCTTGGAAAACTTCTACAACACGTCATGAGACGGGCGATCAACAAAGTCCTTGATGGAAGCCATCGTTACTGCACTAGTCACCACAAGCTACTCACTTTACCTTACAGTCACGAAGAACCACTAACGAACCACGAAGAACCACTAACGAACCACTGAAGAACCACTAACGAACCACGAAGAACCACTAACGAACCACTGAAGAACCACGAAGAACCACTGAAGAACCATGAAGAATCACTGAAGAATGCTAAATGCCAATAATAACAACCAGAAGGGAACGCGGTGGAAATGTGAGCTCTACGGAGCGCACCTTTCTAGGTCGCAAAAAAAATTAAAATAAAACACACCCACCCTAAATAGACATGTCATACACGCAGGGTGTTAGGTGCTACCAGGTATGCTCACCAAACACTCAAACAAACAAAATAAATCCAACAAACAAATCCAAACAGGTGCGCCTTCTAACCTGATATGACTACATATGCTTCTACGTCTAAACTGCAGTCAAAACCGGCCCACCACATGTCTACCCTAAGAAACACTAAATCAAGCCCTACCACACTACCTGTGTTTTCTGGCCGCCCTAATCTACCTACCCTTAAACTAATGCCCTGTAGACCTAACCATCTTCAACCACACCTGCTACCAGTCAAAGATCATACTTGACCATCCACCCGTCCAGTACATGATACGGTACCAGACAAGCAGATGGTGCTAATCCCTTCCCTGACTGCCCCAGGAGTACGTGGTGCACAGGACGCTAACCAACAACCAGAAAATAATGTCCCTATCTACATGTGGTGCCCACTAAACTATATATTTTAACAGCATAAGTAGTCACATCAAATTACAAACAAATACGGCATACTCACCTGTTTGATGAAATGGCTCAAGCCCCCACGTTACACACTATGTAACGAACACCACCCAAACCATAATACCATGACACCCCGTGTAACAAAAAAAAAAAAACACCAAACAAAGTTCTAGGGGTAAAATATCCCGGACGAGCGCCCAACTGTTACGACCCTGGCTCGTGGGCACGCAACCTATGTGCAAACCAACACAAAAACCCTGTGCTCTAACTCAAAAGGCTACTATATCAAGGAACTATTAATGTAAATGTAAACTAATGTACTAATGTAAACCCAACGGACACGGACTGGAAGAATGTGACAGCTCTCCCTCTAAGCACCGACCCTGCATGTGTGTTACTAGGGCTGGCTTTAAAGCTCCCAGCAGGTAACCAATCAGCACTAATTGGCTAATTGGCAGCCCTCACCTGCATGCCCCGTGACACACGAGTAATCAGGCCTGCCTGCACAGTGACACAGGAGTGATCAGCTCCTGGTACATAACAATGCTCTCATTGATACTATGTTTGTTTCTGAAGTGTGTGTGTGAGATATATATAGAGAGAGGGGGGTGAGAGATGAGGAAGGGGCAGGGGTGTAAAAAGTACCCAGAAATTATACTTAAGTGAAAGTATGGGTACCGGCTCAAAATCTGACTCAAGTGAAAGTCAAAGTATCTGGCTAAAAACACACTTGAGTAAAAGTCAAAAAGTCCTACTTTTAAATGTACTTAAGTACTAAAAAGTTAAAGTTTTTTTTTAAAGGGATAGACCAGGGGTCTCAAACTCATTCCATTGTGGGCCAAGTTTTCATTTGAACTATACATTGCACCAAGTGAGTTAGTTGAAGAGGTGAGCCAATTAGTGAAATCATCAGCTGGTGTTTAGGCAAGGCTGGAATGAAACCAAGCATACACTCTGCCCACAATGGAATGTGTTCTGCGATAGACAATGCTGAAATGAAAGAACAGAGGACACTTTTTTTGCATTAAAATCATTTAATGCACTTCTCCATTGAAGGTAAACTGACATGGACGGTATTCACATCACAGCATGAATAATATCACAATATTAAAAACAGAATGGTGTATCCTGAATAATATCACAATATTAACCACAGCATACTGGATTATCCTGAATAATATCACAATATTAAAGGCAGAATACTGGAGTACCCTGAATAATATCACAATATTAAAGACAGAATACTGGAGTACCCTGAATAATATCACAATATTAAAGACAGAATATTCGAGTACCCTGAATAACATCACAATATTAAAGACAGAATACTGGAGTACCCTGAATAATATCACAATATTAAAGACAGAATACTGGAGTATCCTGAATGACATCACAATATTAACCACAGCATAATGCGGATCTGACTGTCTATTCTTCTGATACCAGGTGTTTAATCAAAGATCCCCGCTTTCTAGTGTTGCACAAGGACCAATCAGCATGGGTATGGGCGGGTTCATTTTCCATTGATGGGGATTTGATTGGCTGTTTACCTGCGGTCGCAGGATTAATAACGTTAACGTTAGTTCGGCCAGATAAACAATTAAAATATACTAATTAAAATGGTTGGACCTGTGAGATTTGTACTTTGTACTTTGTAGGTCTGCATTTTAAATGTAAGGAGTAAAAAGTATGTTTTTTTTCTCTGAAATGTAATGGAGTAAAAGTACAAAGTATACAAACCTAATAATACTCGAGTAAAGTACAAATCCCCCAAAACAGTACTTAAGTATTGTAACAAAGTACAATTACTCAAGTACTTTACAGTTTACACCCCTGGGAAGGGGCAAGAGAGAAAGAGAGCTGGGAGTGTGTGTGTGTGAGAGAGAGAGGGTGTGTGATTACTCAGCCCTTGTGTGGGTGAATGTAACAAGTTCCTAACGTTTTCTTTCCCCTATTATTTCATGCACACTTTATTCATTGTTTTAAATTATTATTTTCTTTTAAGTTATTTTGTGCATCACTCTGATTTGAATTTGATGCAAATTTGCAATGCATGAGGGTCATCTTTTTGTGTTAAATGGCTGCATAAAGCAAGCATTTGTTGACTTGCATGTTGATAAAAGTATTAAAACTTGGAACTTGAAAAAGATCCGTTTAAGGTAGAAAAAGAAAAGAAAAAAATGCGATTAATTTGCGATTAATCGCGAGTTAACTATGGACAATCATGCATACAGTACCTGTCAACACTGACTTTTTTCCCGGGATTGTACTGTATTTCAACCTTCTTCCCGCCCTGTTCACGGTTCACGGAATTGCCACGTTTTTTTGACATATACATTTTTACAAAATGGCTGCAATTCCCCAGGTGGCAGCAGTCTAGATTAGAACGTTATCACAGGAAGTCAGACCGGGAGACGGTTGCGACCCGAAGAAGAATAAGAACAGCGACCGGATAAAGCTCAGAGCTCAGGGGAGAGACTGATGCACCGAGGGTGTCAAATCAACTTAGCCAGTGTCTCTTGATTGCCCACTCTGTGGCTTTTGACTCTGGAACAAAAGGTTTGCAAATCTTCTGTGGATAAAACAATACAAAGTTACTGTATGTGATGCTGGAATGTGTAAATGTATTGGTGAACAGCTGTTTGCTCTGCACCTCCCCTGTCCCCTCCTCCCATTCCTCCACGGAGAGCATGCCTTCACTGACGCCCAATTTCCTGAATGCGATTTATAAATATAAATTGATCCGTTTTAAAAGTTGTCGTGAATTGACATGGTATGACATACAGTTACTGGTAACTTGCAGGTATTGCAGAGATATTGAGGAAAAACACAAAATCGCATTGGCTTTTTTTCTATCTCACTTTTCTCTGTAGACACGCAGTTCCAAAAATGATATTCCCACTGCTAAATTAATGACCATAGGTATTTTTTATAGCTTTAACGAGTTGTAGTATTAATATGTAGCCTACAGTGATGAAGGTATAAAGACACTATGGTAATACATTGATTGATTGCTAACTTTAACAGATTGCAGAATGGGTACAATACAGTATGGCGCAATACACAATTGTTAAGGGGATGCAGACCAGAGAAGGACTTCCCCCATTTTCAATTCATCATAACATTTACAGTAAAATCAAATACATTTACAGATTACAACCTTTATTTAATGGTTAATATTTTGATAAAATGTAATTTACTGTATAGCATTTACACTTAAAGTAGGAAATTTACAGTTTACCCATATTTTAGAATTGCTGGGTACAGCAGATGGCAGCGACGAGGCAGCTCCATTGGGAGGGGGCGGGGCTAAAGTGTCCCCGTTTTTCAAATCCCAATGTTGACAGGTATGCAATCATGCGAGTAATCGAGTTAAATATTTTAATCGATTGACAGCACTAATAATAATATAATAATAATGAACACTGAATAATATATATAAAAAGATAAGGTAGGGTAGTGGGTGATGTTGAACACTAAGGGTTATGCCAAAGGCCAGAATGCTCCTCTCCACATCCTAGCCTATACGTTTGGGGCAGTAGCAGCGCTGGGTCACAAACAATACAGAAAAAGGATATGAACGCAGCCCGAAGCGAAGGGGGAGGGCTACGCCGCCTCCCTCTCTCTGAGCCCTCACGACTTCGGGCTGCAAAAGCGTTCGGTCTGCAACAGGGAATTAGTGTACTCCAAGCGAAGGCTTTATAGTAATGTCATCCCACCTGAAATGGAGAGCACAGTCAGGAAGGTGAGAGTCACAATGCGCAATTCAATATCCTCGACATGACAAAGAGAGAGGCAGTTCATAGAGGGAGAAGCGTCCAGAATACTGTGCTCCAATCTTCCACAGTTTACTGAGTTACCTAATACCGTTATTATAATCCACAGCTCCACACAGTTAATATCATTCACAATTCCAAATCACAGTTCTCTTATTCCTCCACTAACCGCTCTGGAAACAGTTTGCTTGTCAGGTGCGTATTCTGATATGTTGTAGCTATCACTCACCCGGTCAGCGAACAGCGTTGAAACAATGTAGCCAGGCTCCGCTCGTTCCGTAACAAGGTAACCACAGCAGGACACAACACAATGGTAATATAGGAAAGGTCCAGGGGTAAAAAGCAACCAAAGCAGCGTGTACCGGTAATCCCGCAGCATGGCGTCCTCATGTGTCGTCCTTCCGACTCTCGTTAACTAGCTGTCAAAAACGTATTTCCTTTTATAACAGCTCCCGGGGCTTCATGGCACCGCCCCTACATGCCAGCCAATCCCATGCTCCCTCCAACGGCACACCCCTGCAATGTAAAAGAGGCACCCCCATTTGTAGATCCATGAATGAATAAACTACCCCCCCCCTGGCCAAGAGGCACTGTACTCGCCTGCCGTCACTGGCTCCAGCACATATCACCATCTCCGCAGGACGGCTCCCCACTCTCTCACCAGGACTCCATGGACCTCATCTAGTCAGGGAAAAAGGGACAGCATAGCGAAGCACTGCGATAGGAAATTCCAATACATAACTCAGTCGGATGTGCACTTGCATGTCAACACTGCCAGGTAAGCCTATAGATCCTCACCAGGACCATCGCTGGGGCGTGTCCTCCTCTCAGGGTCCAGCACACACACACACACCCCCACCCATGACATATACACATTTATAAAACGAGGCATATTTAGCCAGATTATGTTGCCAGAACATGAAAAGAAAATGCGCTCAGGTGCGCTTTGGCAGAGATCCGTTTCTACTCTGAAAATCCGGCCTCACAGAGGTATGTTGATGCGAAGGGGACAAGCTTTCTCAGCGCAGCATTACACAACACTGGGTACTCGTTCCGGACTGATATGCAGAACTTTGCGAGGGCCTGTCCAGTGAACTTGACTTTCAGTAGTAGTAACACGAAATATGGGAGGCCTGCTGCGTCATGTGTAATGAGCGGATCTTTGATCCAGTTGTCCAAATTATCCACGCTCTCTCTCCAAAATAGTTCAATGAGCCCTTCTAGTGGCTACAGATGATGGGCTTTAATTATAATTTTTTCAACATTCTGTTCCTACAAAAAGCCACCAAGCAGAGTAAATACTCCAAAATCTCCGCTAATTATCCTGGATTGTCACTAACAGAGTTTTGTTGTTTTTGGCTGCAAGAAAAATCTGCGCTTCTTCTCTGACTTAAAAAAGGCAATTTAATACTCTGCCTCTATAGCCACCTCACTTCAGTGTGGTATAGCAGCTGGTTATGTGCAGAGCCCATTTCATCGTGGCCAACCAACACCACTTCTGACAACAAATCTAGCCATTGAGAATCCAGGTTACACACAAAAGACCAGACCCCCCTCCTGCGATTATACATGCGCAGGATGTAGTGAGATGTGTATTGGAATACTGTGTGTCGGCCTCCGTTTATTAAGGGGTGAGACATGGCAAATACACACAGCTGCCGGGTGGAAAACTCGATCTAAGATAAGATAAGATATTCCTTTATTGATCCCCTTGGGGAAATTCAGGCATCATAGCAGCATGGGGGAGGGGGAGGGGAGGTACAGGTAGTAAAAACAAGCAATGTAAGCAATATAACTGGGATGGAGGGCGTATAAAAAATCCTTATTGGGGACTGGAACACGGACAAGCAGCACCCGTCTTCAAGGCCTTCAGTAGGCTTTGTGATCTGCACGGCCTCAGCCAGCTAATCAACCAACCCTCAAGGGTATGTGAATCAACTCAGACTACCATTGACCTCATCCTGACCTCCGACAAGTCCATGATCTCCAATAAAGGGGTTATAGCATGCGGGTTAAGTGATCATTATATGATATTCTGTACCCGCAAAAAGCTAAAGCAAAAGGCTGGCTGTCACAAAACAGTCACATCTAGAGACCTCAAAACCTACTCTAGCGAGGCCTTTAACCTTGAACTGGAGAGCCTGGACTGGTCAGATGAACTCAATGGTACACTGGTTGAAGAAACCTGGCTTGGCTTCAAAACCAAATTCTCAACAATACTAAACAACATGGCCCCCCTAAGAACCACCAGGGTAAAAAATCGCGCTGAGCCGTGGATGCACACTGAAATACTGACCGCTATGAAAGCCAGAGACAAAAAATGCTCTGAGTTTCGTAAAAGTCACTCAAAGCTTACCAAAAGCACGAGTAGTGAACTCCAAGCCCACGTGACTGAACTCAAACTAGAAATAAACAGACTAAGAAATGACGTAAACTCCATGATAAAAACTGCAAAAAAATAATTCATCAATGACAAAACTGAGGAAAACAAAAATAAACCATGTGAACTTTGGAAATTACTCAATAATCAACTAGGCTGCAGTAAAAAACTTAAAACCAGGTTCTCAAACATAAACATAAAGACGGACAACACGCTCATCACAGACAAACTGGATGTAGCCAATTACTTAAACACTTTCTTCACAAACATAGCCACAACACTGGTAAACAAACTACCCTCCCACTCATGGCAGTATGGGGTAGAACACATAGTAGCATACTACAAGAACCTAGGCGTCCTCCAACCGAACAAGGCCACTGGCCATGACAACATCCCCTCCAAATTCCTCAGAGACTCAGCAGCCGCCATCACCCCAGTCATCACACACATAATAAACCTCTCCATAAAACAGGGACACGTCCCCAAGGACTTCAAAATAGCGAGGGTAACACCCCTGCACAAAAAGGGCAGCAAATTAGACCCAGGCAACTACCGCCCTGTTTCTATCCTTACATCCATCTCGAAAGTCATGGAAAAAATAGTATACGAACAGGTCGAAAAGTACCTCGCGGATAAAAATCTAATCTACGAATTCCAATCTGGCTTCAGAACATCCCACTCCACTGACACATGCCTTCTCTATTTGAACGACCACATCAAGCAAGAGGTGGACGCGGGCAAATACTGCGGCATGGTCATGCTAGACCTACAAAAGGCCTTCGACACTGTCAATCACAGCATTCTGATTGACAAGCTAAAAGCAATTGGTTTTGATAGTTTATCAGTGAGCTGGATACAATCCTACCTGGAGGGGAGAGAACAGATGGTGGAGGTAAACAGTACCCTATCCCCCCCCCCTCACAGTGAACTGTGGTGTTCCACAAGGACGCATACTAGGACCACTACTGTTCCTAATTTATGCAAATGACACGTCGTCAGCTTGTGACTGCAACTTGTTCCTGTTTGCGGACGACTCAGCCCTGCTGGTCTCTGACAAGAACAAGTTACAGGTTGAAAAAACCCTCAGCTCGGAACTAGGCAAAATCTGCATATGGCTCGCCGACAACAAACTATCATTACACATGGGCAAAACAGAGTCCATTCTCTTCGGTTCAAATAACAAACTCAGCAAGACCGACGGCTTCTAAGTTACAGTGGGTGACAATATTGTCACAAGGAAAGATGAAATTACCTACCTGGGTTCGATCCTAGAGGCTAATCTTTCCTGTGACAAAATGGCATCCAATGTGATAAAAAAGTCAACCAACGAACTTGATTCTTGTAACCGATCTCCTCTCTGGTAAACAAGAATACCCAAAAGACTCTGGCAGGAGCACTCATTCAAGGGTACTACGACTATGCTTGCACCTCATGGTACCAAAGCACCTCAAAGGCACTAAAAACCAAATTGCAATTCGAAACTGGCCCCTACAAATGTCCTAACCCAGTTGTACAATAAAGACCAAGCATGGCTTTGTCAGTATTCCAATGTACCCAACCCCCCCCCCCCCCCCCACCTCCAATGTACAGCCCCACCCAACCCCACCCCACCTACCCAACCTCCTCCAATGTACAGTTTCTATGTCAATTGTATGTCAGTATTCCAATGTACAGTGTCCCCCCCACCTCCCATATACAGCCCCACCCCACCTACCCAACATCCTCCAATGCACAGTTTCTATGTCAAATGTATATACACTCTTTTTCTGGATTTTTTTAGTATCACAAACAGTACTGTATTTGAAAATCTGGTATGTCATAAATGTATAGATGTAGCAGTACTGTCTATCTGTATGTCGTTTGTGTCATATGATGAATTGAAAATGGGGGACCCTGATGGAAACAAGACGAAAGTCTTTCTCAGGTCTGCATCCTCTTAACAATTGTATGTATTGAGCTGTACTGTACTGTACCCATTCTGCGATCTGTTAATACACTTTTCAATCAATCAATCAATCAATCAATAACAAGTCAATATAATAAATTATCTAACTAACTAAATATACAGTATTCACAGTATCACATAAGGTGCAGTATGCATAAGGTAGTGTTATTGTCATTTTTAGGTTCCCAGTGTTGGGCAAGTTACTTTTAAAAACTAGTTACTTCTTCCAAAAAGTAACTAAATTACTTACTCAGTTACAAATTATAAAAGTAACTAGTTACTTCAGAAAGTAACTATTGCGTTACTTTCAATATTTTTTTTTTTACATAAACAACATACACAAATCTAAACTATTTTAATGTTGCTGTGGGACAAAGTGAGACTAGCCTCCAATCAAATGCCATGTATGTAGATATTATAATTACTATGTTTATATAGTGGATCATACAAATACAATAGATGTTTTGGAACTTTTGATATGTATTGCCCCTCAACAGGCCACAACTGGGCAACATTAAATTGTTAAGCACTATACCAAAAATAAATAACAAATATATACTGATTGATTGAACATTTTAATTAACAGATTGCAGAATGGGTACAGCAGTACGGCTCAATACACACAATTGTTAAGGGGATGCAGATCAGAGAAAGACTTTCGTCTTGTTTACATCAGGGTCCCCCATTTTCAATTCATGACATTTATGACATACACAACATACAGATATAAGAATCGAATCGAATCATTCTAAACCAGGGGTCTCAAACTCAATTTACCTGGGGGCCGCTGGAGGTAGAGTCTGGGTGAGGCTGGGCCGCATCAAATATTCCACAAAAAAAGGGTTTAAAGTATTCCAAAAAAAAGTACAACTGATCCAATCTTCTCACAAACAAACTCACTAAAACCTCACAAACACCAGCAACTGAGCATTCTCAGTGGTGTCAGTGGACTCATCCACAGCTATGGAAATGCATGTGCATTTTTTTAACAATAATTCTGCTTGCAGCTTGATATGATTTCATTCCATTTATTTTTGTGGTTCTTAGCACTGAATTCTGAAGAAAGGCTGCATCAAAATAACTGTGTTTTGTTTCATAGTGGCTTCAAATTGCCACTCTTCACAAGAGCTACCGTTTCTTGGTGCTGGGAGGATGCACGCATATTCTTTAGTCCATGCACCATTGAATTGCAGCAATTTTCACTGTCGACTTTTCTTTTACTTTCTTTGAACATGCCACATTTTTCTACTAACTGCCTGCTGGCGAAACTAGGCTACTAGCTACATTTATCTCACGGGGATACAACTGGGAATGAGGTTACTAGCTACAGTACCTGCAGATTAGACAACCTGTCGATGCGCTGTCAACTCGCTCTGACTCGGCCCTGCTGAAAGACAACATGCATTCCGTGAAGACCCGCCCTACTCTGCTCTGATTAGCAGACTGTGGGTGGGGGGGAGACACGCTGACGGGACGCTGAATGTGATTGGACCAGAGTAGACAGACAGAGACAGTGGAGCAGTGCTTGCAGAGATGAGTGGAGAATTTGCGCACTAAACAAGGAAGAACATATTGCCCCTCAGCGCAGATATGTCTGATGAAAGAAACAGGTTCATTCATAGTAACGCGCCGCATTTATTTGCAGTAACGGCAACGGCGTTATTGAGATTGGAAGAGTAATCCGTTAGATTACTCGTTACTGAAAAAACTAATGCCGTTAGTAACGTCATTACTTATAGCGCCGTTATTCCCATCACTGTAGGTTCCTAGTAGTTGTAGTTGGATGTCTGGCAGCAGTCCCTGCCCACTGTTGTGGAGCCTGATGGCCGCTGCTATGAAGGACTGGCCAAGGCGGTTAGTTGAGTGTCGGGGGGTATGAGTCTGTGACTGAACGTGCTTCTCATCATGACTAGCTAGTCGTAGAGGGGGTGGGAGGGATTCTCCAAGATAGCAGCCAGCTTCCTTCTCATCCCCCTCTCTGCCATCACCTCTAGTCTGACCAGCTTGACTCCCACCACGGAGCTAGCCTTCCTCACCAGCTTGTTCAGTTTGTTGGTCTCCCTCGACTTGATGTAGCCCCCCCAGCATGCCACAGCATAGAAGAGGACGCTGGCCACTGTTGAGTTGGAGGTGGTTGCTGTCGCTCCACCCCACAAAGCTCTCCACCAGGGCTCTATACTCCTCCTCATCGTCATCGGTGATGTAGCTTACGATGGAGAAGTCGTCAGAGAACTTCTGCAGGTGGCACCCGCTTGAGTTGTGGCAGAAGTCTGAGGTATAGAGTGTGAAGAGGAAGGGTGACAGCACAGTTCCTTGGGAGGCACCGGTGTTGCTCACCAGTACGCCAGACTGACTGTCCTTTAGTCTGACGCACTGCGGTCTGTCAGTGAGGTAGTCCTTGATCCAGGCCACCAAGCCGTGCTCCAGCTGCATCAGGGAGAGCTTCTCAAGTTCAAGTTTCTTTATTAGTTGTCATACAGAAGTACAGAATACTTTTATACAAAATGCTTCTTTCTGTTTCGCTCCAGAGACGGTGCTAGGCAAAAATAGATAAGTATCAAATAAGTATAGCAAGTATAAAATAGAAGTCAAGTACGTAGACAAAAATGTTCAGTATGTACATATATACAATGCTCAATGTAGAGTATTTTGATTATCTTTTTCCCCCTCCTTCTTTTTCCGATTTTTCTCCCATCCCACTGTTAGTCGTTATGCCAATTCCCAACCCCCTTCCTGGTTGTTGCGCACTTTCCCCTACTGTTGGTCCGAGAGGCCGGAGACTGTCACATGCTTTCCTCCGACGCATGTGCAGCCAGCCGGCAGCCAGCCTGGCCGCGCAGATTCTCACTGGGAGAGTGTAACGTGTGGGAGGCCGCACTACCTCTCACCAGATCCTACCTTCGCTGAGCAGGCGCCCCGACCGAACTGTAGGGGTCGCTGTCCACAACGCCCAGGACCCACCCACGGCTCCCCTCCGACTAACTCAGCCAAACGAGTTAGTATAGCGATCAGCCCGAGCCAAGGCAATGCTGACTCTCCGGGAGTCGAGACCGCAGCCTCTTGCATTGGTGACGAGCACAATCTCCGCTACGCCACCTGACCGCCCACCTCAATGTAGAGTAGAAGTAGCTGAGTTACCATACAATATACTATACAGTGCAAAGCAGAAGTGGGATGAGGTACAATTTAGGTACAATTAACAGTAAGGTGTAATGAGGTATGGGTTGTAGTGCAAATTCTTTACCAATAAATATAAAGTGTGCTTAGGTCTTCTAAAGTGGTTAAAGTGGGTGCTGCAGTGAGTTGTATGTTTAAAGTGAGTGTGTGCGTGCGGATGTGTGTGCTGTGAGTGCATTTGATGGTTGTTACATATAGTGTTATTGTTCGTTGAGCATCCTGATGGCCTGGGGATAGAAGCTTCTTCTTAGTCTCTCTGTGCTTGCCATGAGACTCCGGTATCGCTTGCCTGACCGCAGCAGTTCAAAGAGGCAGTTGTTTGGGTGGCTCGAGTCTTTGATAATTCTCTTAGCCTTGCCCATGCACCGCTTGTTGTAAATGCCCTGGAGAGTGGGAAGCCCCCCTCCAATTGTGCGTTCGGCTGAACGGACCACTCTCTGTAGTCTGCTACGACGGTGCTATTCCCAAACCAGGAGGTGATATTGCCAGTCAGGATGCTCTCTATTGTGCATGCGTAGAAGTTCTTAAGGATCTTCTGACTGACTTGGAACTTCCTTAGGCGCCTGAGGAAGTAGAGGCGTTGCCGTGCCTTCTTCACAACACTGTCAATGTGTGTGGTCCATGTCAAGTCCTCGGATATGTTCACTCTCTCAACCGGTGCCCCGTCGATGCTGAGGGGGCTGTAGTCCCTGACCCCCGACCTCCTAAAGTCCACAATCATCTCCTTTGTTTTGCTGACGTTCAGGGAGAGGCTGTTCTCTTGACACCATCCCGCTAGAACCTTGACCTCCTCCAGGTAGGCCCTCTCGTCGTTTGCAGAGATCAGGCCCACCACTACTGTGTCGTCAGCACATTTGATGATTGTGTTGTTGTTCCGCTGTGCCACACAGTCATGTGTGTACAGGGAGTAGAGGAGGGGACTCAGAACACAGCCCTGGGGGGCCCCTATGTTGAGAGTGATGGATGAGGAGGTGCAGTTGCCTGCTCCCACCACCTGGGATCTGCCCGTCAGGAAGTCCAAGACCCACTGGCAGAGGTCATAGTTTAAGCCGAGGTCCCTGAGCTTGGCTATGAGTTTGGAGGGGACTATGGTATTGACGCGGCCAGGGATACCATCCGGTCCTGCTGCCTTCCTGATATTCACTTTCTTAAAGGTCCTCCTCACCTCATGTTCTGTTACCCTGAACACTGAGTCTCCATCAGCAGTGTCCCCCCCCCCTCCATTGCAGTGGATTGTAGGCTGGTGCTGTTATTCCCAGCCTCAAACCTTGCATAGAAGGTATTGAGATCATTTGCTAAGGAGATGTCACTGTTCAGCTTGAGGGAGGTGCCTTTGTAATCTGTCATCGTTCTGAGGCCCTGCCACATAGCTCTAGAGTCAGCCTGTTCATATTGGAGTTAAATTTTATCCCTGTAGCGCCTCTTTGCTTCTATTACTACTCTCCTCACGTTGCATCTCACCACCTTGTGGTCATTCATGTTGCCTGCCACAAGCCCGGCGTTGTAGGCTGAGGTGCGTGCTTTCAGAGTCCCACGGACGGATTTGTCTACCCAGGGCTTTTGGTTTGGGTAAACTCTAATTGTGGTATGGGGGATTGTTTCTTCCACCAAAGTACAAACAAAGTCCAGCACTGTCTCC
>NC_140166.1:91798610-91810230 GCF_963971535.1 Notolepis coatsorum
CCACTAACACAGACCGAGAACCAGTTCTGATCTCTCCCGTCTGTAATAATGTTATTCTGACAGCTCTGATTTGATACATAATCCATCTTGCTCTCACAGTCTTTTAAGCCATTAAGTGATTCTGGACATTTGTTTGTGGCGAAGTTCAGTTTCAATGTTTTTAAACTTTTCGTCAATAAGTTTCAATTAATCTCGGTCCTTCTGACACAATCGTAGGCTTGTTTTTTTGGTCTTGCACCTCTCCGGCAAGGCTATCAATCTGGTTGTTGATGGATTCTACAATCATTTGTGGGAATCACCTAAAGTTGGCTTCTTGCCTATTGAGTAACTCTTTGTAAAATTACTTTTGGAGCTCAATGGTTTCATTCATCATTTCCAAGGTGACATATTCATCTTCGCTTTGTTGCTGTCATCCCTCCCCACCATGACATTGTGGCTGGCAGAAGCTTGTCCCCTGACCCACCTCTGGATTCGGCTTGCTAGATGACACCAGTGCAATCGTGAAGTATAGTCACTGTTCAGAATCTGTTTTGAGCAGGGAGACGTGGGAAGAAGCTTCAGCAGGATGTTGTATAATAGCTCCAATGATCATTGTGTCCTCCATGGCTGTGTTTAGCAACCTGATAGGTGAACTGGTGTTTTATTACTGGATATTTTAAACAAGTTGCAGTGGAACAGTTATATCATGCTTTTCCAATGTTTTGCCTGTTCTACCACTGCACAGATATTAGGTATTTTATTTTGAAAGTGGATAACAATGCCTACACATCCCTACAAAGGCTAACCACAGTAACTACAGTTTTGATCAAAATTGAGTCTTGACATTTTGTTATATCGCGTGACAAATGTTCCTGGTTCAATCTCTTTTTTTCAATCCGTTATAGAGAAAATAGTGTGTACAATTTGCAGCAACTAGAAACTCCAAACAAACCCCAAGGATGTGGATCACTAAGGGGGGTGACAGTGGCTCAGGAGGTCGTCTGGTAATCGGACAGGTTTGTGGGTAGTTTTGTTTACTCCTCGAATCAGGACAAAAGGATATAGAATGTTAGACACGGGAAAGGAGTTCAACAATATGTCTTGTATTTATTGAAAGGATCAAAATCATAATGACATCATATTTACGTAGGGTGGTCCATGGAACACTTAACATACATTAATGACATGACATGAAAGAGTAACAAGAATGGGGATAGAGAACTAGTATAGTAGGAAATAAGAGAATAGATGGAGAAAAGAGAGATTAAAGATAGAAATCCAGAAAGACTGAAAGAGAGCGTGTGACTCCAGACCAAGAGAGTGGAGTCCAGCCAGAAAGGAGACCCCCAGAAAGAGAGAGCGAGCAAATGTCCTAGCCCTCCTTATTATGCTCTGCTCTGTCCATAGGTGTATGTGGTCGGTGGCCAATCCCAAACAAGGCATCTGTGCATTTTCCCACCAAACCTAGGTTCAAATGCATAGCTTACGTGTTTTCTCCCCTAGCCCATTTAGCTACACGTTGGCCCAGAGATAACTAGGGAAATGCACAGGTGCTTGGCCTTGACACAGACACACCACTGAACTAAGGAGAGGCCTGAATGAACTTACAATATGTCATAACTCATACTCAATATTAGGGATGCTCGATATCGGCTTTTTTACCGATACCGATATACCGATATTGTCCAACTCTTAATTTCCGATACCGATATTAACCCATATCAACCGATACCGATATATGCAGGGTTTCCCCCCCCAAAAAACGAAATCATTTCAGGTAATTAACATTACATATATCTTGTTGTGGAATTAACACAACATTATGCATACTTTTGACAATAAATAAAATCTGAATGTGTTCTTACCTGCTTGCCTGGGTAAATAAACGTTATAGAAATGTAAAAAAATAAATAAAAACTTTTTTTAAATTTTTTTTAAACTGATAGCCTACCGATATTTTCCAATATCACATTTTAATGCCAATATTGGCCGATAATATCGGACATCCCTACTCAATATTATATATCGATAATGACTGCAACTACACTTACTGCGGTTTGCCTTGGCCATGGTACAATCCCAAAGCTCCAGGAAACCAAGGCAAACTGCAAAAAGCACTCAGAGTGATTATTCTTTGTTGTGGAAGACAGTTCAGAATGTTTCCTTTCAGAAGAGACCAGACTCATTCATGTGCTATAAGTAAAGTATAATAAATAGCTAATTACTTTGGGTATGCAATCGTCAGACGTGTTATGCAAAACTAGCCCAATTTTTGCCCGATGCATATGTGGGTAAAAATATGTTAAATGTAAATGAGACTGATGTAGTAAATATGTGATTGACTATTTAATGTTTTTCTTTTCTTTCCTTTTTCTTTTAATTATTCTTATCAATTTACCCTTTCCGATATTATATTTTGAGGATTGTGTTAAATAGACCTTTAATCATTCATTGTATCTTCAAATGTCAGATTTCTTTCTTATTTTAATTGTATTACTCATTACATGCTGTACCTGTATTATTTTCTTGTGAGGACCCCAGGATCCAAAAAGAAAATACATAAACATAAACTAGGCTATTGTATGTGTTTTTTTTACCTCCTCTGTAAGCTTCATGTATCTATAGAAACATGATTGGCCGAGATACATGTGACTATGGGCGCTGCAGTGTTGAGTGCATAGTAGTAGATACATATTAATATACTAGGTAGTAATATAGGCAAGGAAGATTATCTAGTGGAAATATTTGGGCTCATAGGTAAAATCATCGGCCATGGTTTTTAGGCATAAGAATTACTTCACGAATACCTATTTAATACATTACCTTCTGAGCAGTGGCGGCTGGTCCATAGAGGGCGCTAGAGCGCCGCCCCCCCCCCCCCCCCCCCCCTGGTTAAAAGAAGAAGAATAAACAATTCTTTGCCTGTCCTATTCATCCCCCGGCCGCGTGAATACTTTCCCCAAGGCAGTTGTCCTTCCGCGTTCGGTTTACGCGGCCTGATACAACTGCCTTGGGGAAAGTATTCACGCCCCCCGGCCCTTAGCCCCCTCCACTCCCTTTTCATGGGCACTCCATCTCAGCTCCACTGTCAGTGCGCAACTCACAGGGCAAAATGCAAATACATACGTACGTAAATAAATACGTACGTACGTACAACATAACACAATCAAATACGATATCTGAGGGCGCTTGCTCTAGTGCCCGAAGTAGTCACTCTATTGGCTGAGAGTGGCACATGACATCACGTCCCTATTCACCTCAAGGGTCTAGTAGTAAAATACGCTCGGCTAGTAGCTGTCGGAAATTGATAATAATCACAAGATACTGTACATTCAGACAGTGTTGGATCTAACTAAATAGATTTATATGGACACTTTATGGAAAGTTCAAGCCTGGACCACAAAGCTTCTCGAAGGGTTAAGGCTATACTCGGTCTTAGCTGGTTCGGTAACAACAACAACAACAACAACAACAACAACAACAACAACAACAACAACAACAACAACAACAACAAGCTATATGGCTAGCTGGATGCAGTCATGTAAATGCATATTTTGCTTTCCATCATCATGTCTGCTTTTTCAAGCAGATGGGGACAGATACAACATGCCCATGGACTGTTACTTGAGTAAAGGATATGAAACACTTTTATTTTTTTTGTGGACAGCTGAATGTCAACTCGTCTGATGGTAAGTCATTATGTTTAATTTACGCAAGCCAGCCTTGGCTCTTTTAACAATATGCAAACTATGCTGTACTCATAGTCTCATACTGAAGTTATTCATATACAGTATACTAGGTCTGATCTGCTTGGGATTCCACATGAGGTTAATGCTGTGTGAAAGAGAGCAAGAGAGAGAGCAAGAGAGAAAGAGAGAGAGAGAGAGAGATCATCGATCTCCTCTCTCTACCTCTCTCTCTCTCCAACGCAGTGAGCTCTCCATAGTATGATCATGATCATTACATTATGATCGACTGGAATAAAAATAAATAAATAGCTTTACAATTTACATACTGTATAGCTGTCCCTTTGTTCATTAATGTTACCTAAATGTAGAACAACTCACCAAAATTTACTATTGCACAATAGTCACCCCTTCACCCACCCCCCTCCCGCTACCCCCTGCGCCCTTCCTACTATACGTAGCACCGGCCGCCACTGCTTCTGAGTGTTACATTCTGTGCAAGGCCTCTATTCCCTGATGGATGCCCCTAAGGAGAGGAGAGAGCTTTTCTGACTCTTAAAGCTGCCTGCCGCCTGGGTCGTTTTCAGAAGGAAAAATTACCTCCACAATAACTGGCTGCTCTTAGAGAATGGTCCTTTGTGTGGTTCAGGAGGTGAGAGAATAGGAGGAGCACCACATCATTTCAAGTTTCAAACAGCACTCCTGGGATTCAGCTTTCTCCTCTTGTAACCCTTTACGTATTCAATACTAAAAATACTATATATTTTATTTTGACTTGATTTTGATTTTGGCATGTTCAGAGTGAGATATTTTAGATTAGATTAGATTCAAATGTATTGTCATTATGCAGCACAATTACAGTACAAGGAAAATACGTGTACATGTAACAAAGTGCAATAGTAATATACAATGTACAGGTGATTAAACTGGGTATAAAATATATAAATTAGTACTACTGAGTAATAGTGCTAATCAGATGTGTAACTGAGGGGTACAATTCCCTGACTGTATTACTAGATATGATACTTACTACCACTACCTTTGTACTTAATATTCGGCCACCCAGTACACGGCATAAATATATTATGATGAACACTGTCACGTAGATGAAACGGATCCAACACAAATGTACGAATTAGAAATAGGTCTTTATTTCTACACAGCGATGGTGTGTAGAGCAAGCACTTAATCAAATCAATCACATTTATGAATGGAATTAGTATGCACTTTTATGGCAAGAGTATTCGTCGGTATATCAATAGAGAATGTCCAATCTCTGAAGGTGCAGGTGGTACATATACGACCTGGAATAGTTTAAGGAATAACAGCAATGATACTTTAATGATTATATACTGGACACACTAGGGGGGGTTAATCCGGTCGCTTGTAAGCCGACAGGAGTAGGAAGGGGGGGGGGGGGTAGAATCCGACTGCCTCATCCGGCCAAGGGTATCCCAGGTGAACCCACTGTAGTGCCGTTTCATCCTTGGACCACAGATGAAAGCAGGTGGACTCTTTGTGGGCCGGCGTCATCCGGTCCACGGAGGAGAGACGTGAAGCGACCTCGTCTTGCAGAGCGTCTCCTCACCTTGCGTCCTCTCCAGGGGGGGTTCCAACACACGGCAGTGTCGGGGGTCTTTATCCATGGAATAATCAATGTGTACAAAGCATAATCCGTGCCTGGGAAGGCGGGCTGTTGTCGGTAGAATAATCCGGTATACAGGTCCACTCGCTCGTCGGCTCTGGGGCTCCTCGGGTGCAGCTTCACGTGGGGTCAACCACCCTGGGTAAGCAGCCAGTTCTCTGCCCGAAACGATGGGGTACTGAACTACGGTAGTATTCTCACCGCACGAAGCACTATATATTAACAGACTATTATTAGCTTAATAGACTACGTCCAACTCGACGATATAGTGCCAAATATGACTATTCAAATATTAATATACACGATATCTCAATACCGATGGTAGGCGAACTTGGCCTTACTCCCACACGTGGCGTCGCGGGGAGGCTTTACGTCTGTGACTCTATTGGAGGGTAAGAAACTGGACTGAAAAGAAAGTCCTACTTTAGTAGCGCAGTATATATACGCACTATGAACAAATAGTCCCATTAGTGGTGCGGTAGCCAGATTCCTACGCGGAACTAGGACTTGTTCGTACATGTGGAGCGGTACGTTTGAACTGGGTCTGAGGGGTATGGCAGCCTGGCACCAAGGTCTCGACCAATAGTAGAATGGAGACTATTATGGGATGTTCAGTAGGCTAGAATGGATATTCAATGCATATTGTACAAGGAATATACAAGGGATATCAGGGAATATTAGAGAATATACAAATACAATTAAATATATATATATAAATAAATATATATATTCGGTTTAATCTGGCCCTTCACAACAGCCACCCCCTGATTGGTCCCAGACCTAATCAGTTAAACAGAGACAGATTAATCGCGTTGTCTATTTACACATAAGGGTTTGCTGTAGGGGTCAGTCAACTTCACAAAGTCATAGGGTTGTAGGGTCATGGTCATCATCGATTGTGTCTGGGAGTCGAGGCAGTTCTATGAGCCTCGCCACGGGACGGGTGTAAGTGCGACCTTGGACGAGCACTTCAGCTGCTCGGACCTTGCCGTCGGCACCGGTGATCACTTTGCTTACGCGGCCGGCCGGCCACATAGCTCTGGGCAGTGATTGATCAATAATCATGACGACTGTTCCTTCTGTCAAATTGTCTCTCTCCTTTACCCACTTCTGGCGGGTCTGTAGAGACGGTAGGTAGTGCAGTAGGAAACTGTTCCAAAACTTGTCGGCTAATACTTGGCTGTACCTCCACATTCGTCGGCCGTTCGCTTCTTCAGGCCGGTACATTGTCTGGGGTAATGCAGGATCTAGCCGCCCCATCAGGAGTGTGTTGGGGGTAACTGGGTCGATATCCGCCACATCACTGGAGACATATCCGAGGGGCTTGCACTCCGGGTGGTACCGCAGGAATGTTCTTTGTTGTGCACTCTCTATGTTAGGGTCGGTGGAGGCTACGGTGCTCAACCCACAGAACACAGACTTCTTATTTTCCACCTCCTCTGGACTTGCTTCCCTCGGGATAGGCATGGGCCACTGTCCTTCCGGGAGTCTTAGGAATGCGCGGCCGTCACTGTAGACATTGCGACGAGTGAGGTCATCCAGGGGCATCCCCCGGGTGATGACGTCAGCTGGGTTCTGTTTTGTATCAACGTAGCGCCACTCTGTTTCTCCGGTTAACTCTTCGGTTAAGTCTTGAATCTCGGTGACTCTGACTCCCACGAAGACTTTGTACTTGCATGAGTCCGATTTGATCCAGGCGAGTACCGTCGTGGAATCTGACCACAGGATTGTTCTAGACACCGGTATGGTGAGCTCACGTTGGATGAGCGTGGCTAGGTGCGCTCCGGCTAGGGCTGCGCAGAGCTCTAGACGTGGGATAGATTGTTGCTTGCGTGGGGCTATTTTCGAGCGGGCGAGGACAAATGCTGTGTAGATCTCTCCCCCCTGGTCTTGGGCCCGCAAGTAGGCTACTGATCCGTATGCGACCTCTGAGGCGTCACTGAAGACGTGTAAGTCCATTTTACATGTCTCTGGCCTCACCGTGGGTGGGAAGTAGCTTCGGCGCATATTAACGCCTGGGAGTGAGTGGAGCTCCATCTCCCACTCTCTCCAGGTGGATGCAAGGTGTGCGGGAATGGGGTCGTCCCAGCCCTGGTCCTTGTCCCACAATGCTCGTACAATCATTTTTGCCCTGGTGGTGTACGGTAGAATACATCCTAGCGGGTCATATTGTCGGGCGAGTGTTGTGTACACACTCCGTCTGGTGGTCGGCGCCGCCGCCGGCCTTCCCTGCTCCGTAGTCAGGGGCTTGTGTCTGTAGTGAAGCGAATCTGTTTTGAATCGCCACACCAATCCCAGGGTCATCTCCTGGGCTTCTCCCGGGATTGTAGCCATCCAGGTCTCGCTGCTGGCTGCCTTGTCCTCGGAGGAGAGGCTGCGCAGTACTTGCGGATCGCTGCTGGCCCACTGCCTGAGATCAAAGCCGCCTTTGATCAATGAGGCGTGGAGTTTAATCAGGAGAGCCTCGGCTTCTTCTTGGGTTGAAAGGCTTTGTAGACAGTTGTCTACGTAGAAGCTGTTCTTTACGCTGTGTCGGACCTCTTCGTCCGCTGCTGGGTCCTCTGCTACATGTTTCTGTAGTGCAAATGTAGCACAGCAGGGGCTGCACGTCGTTCCGAAGGGGAGGACTTCCCATTGGTAGATGGCTGGGTGCTCATCTCCTGGCTTCTCTCTCCATAGGAACCGTAACAGGGGCTTGTCCGCCTCTACTAATCTCACCTGCAGGAACATTCCTTTAATGTCCCCGCTGATGGCCACCTTTTCCTGGCAGAAGCGGAGTAGAACGCCGAGTAGGGAGGGGCCGAGTGTGGGACCGGGCAGTAACTCTTTATTCAGATTTTGGGATCCGATCTGGTAGCTGCAGTTAAATATTATGCGGTCTTTACCGTTGTGATGGACCTTGTGGTGAGGCACGTACCACGATTCAGTGGTCTGGTCAGCCTCTTTAATGTCCATCTTTGTGACGTGTCCCGCTGTGATGAGCTTCTCAATCTCAGCGCGGTATACACTCTCTTGGGCGGGGTTCTTGGCTAAGCGCCGCTCCGTGTTCAGCAGGTACCGTTCTGTGGCGTCTGTCTTGGCGTGGAAAGTAGGCATTCCTTCTCGCCGCAGGAGTGGCGTGGCGTATCTCAACACGCCGTTGACCGGGACTCTCTTGGTCCCTGTCTCGAGGAGGTGAATGGCGTAAATGTCATCTTTAGAGCGAATGTCTTTCTTTCCGTTCTTAAAGGGCATTTGTTCCAAGGTCCATAGCCGCTCTACGTGTTGCAGGAGTGCGGTTTCTCCCTCTGTGACTCGGGAGTGGAGACATCTAGTGGCTGTACTTCGGTTGAGAGATTTGGCGAGCGGGCCTTGGAGAGTCCATCCCAAACGGGTCTCGACTGCTGCAGGACAGCCTCGGGGTCCGGTATGAACCCGGTCTATCGGGACAATGAGGTCTGCATGGTCGGAGCCTATCAACAGGGTCGGCATAGCATTGTCTATGAGCGGGATCGGTAACTTGCGCAGATGTGCATATTTCTCCATCAGCTTGGCGACGGGGTATGTGTACCGCGACAGTCCTATTTCTTGGCTGGTGAAAGCGTCTGTAATCTGGTACCGTCGCTCAGGCTGGCCGCTTGCTGCGATAGAGAATGAGACATTCTCGCCCTTTATCGTCTTCAAATCTCGTCTTATTGTCCGAATTGTCATTTGGGTTTCGCTTCCCCGCAGCCCTAGCTGGGCCGCAGCGGAGGCGAGCAGCAGGGTCTTCTCTGACCCGTCATCGAGGACGGCGTAAGTGTCCAGGACTTTATTCTGGTAGCTTAGTGTCACACGCACTACTTTTAGGAGTACTCGGGCTCCACTGCTGCTGGCGGGATCGATGTACATGACGCTCGCTTTGCGGCTGGATGGTGCGGGTGAAGGGCGCCGTCTGTTACTGTCGTGAAGTATGTCCAGATGGGCTCCATCGCACTTGGTGCACCTTTTCTTTAAGCGGCATTCGGCTGCCATGTGTGATCGCGCACAGCGAAAGCAGCGCTTGTTGGACTTTATCCATTGACTTGCTTCCTCCGCGTTCAGCTTGGGGAAGGAGTCACATTGCGCTAGCCAGTGTTCTTTCTCACAGTAGGGGCACACTATCTTCCACTTCTCCGTTCTGGAGGGGGTACTGTGGCTCCTGCTGCTCGGTACTGACTCCGATTGGTGCATCACAGTCACCGATCTTCTTCCATCATTTAGTCGTCTGGTTCCTTCTCTGGAGCCAGGGGTGCTCCGTCCGAATGTATCTAGCCGTAGGCTGCTGACTTCTCTCGCCAGGAAGTCTGCTAGATCGAGGGGTTCGGTTCGGGGCCATTCGGGTCTCTGTGGTCCCTCTGCCGCCTAAAGCGCTCCTGACGAGCGGGCGGCAGCTTCTCCAGAATCCTTTCCACATTTGAGTTGGCGTAAAGTTCATGCCTCCCCTTCTCTCTTTGCGCTCCCAACATCCCTACCAGGGACTGCACTCTGATGGACAGGTCGTCCAGTGCTCGATTGTCTATTGCTGGGGGTAAGCGGTCGATGTGTCGGATCTCCTGGATCACGTAATCCCATATGCGCCCATACCTCTGGTCCAATGCTACCAGCGCTGCTGTGTATGGGGTGGTGGAAGTCGCGTAGGCGAGCGCTATATTATGTGCGCGGGGCACCTTTAAGTGCTTCAGTAGGATGGCGTATTTGTGGCGTTCATCCAATACATCCACCAACATGGTCTCCAGACACATGCGGAGTTCTGTATACTGGGCCCGGTTCTCTTGGGTGAAGTCGGGTACCATAGGCGTGCCAATGTATGACGCTGACTGTGGATACATCGGCGAGCGTTGGGGGAGAGGCCTCCTAGGCGAGTCTCCTCCCGCTCCTTGGTATGGGCTGGTACCGGCAGTGTACCATGGCCCGCTTGTCCAGGTGCTGTTCCTCGGTGCGGGTCGTGCGTCGTGCTCACCCGTGTATAGAGTCGGGGGTCTGTAGCGCAGCTCCGCGGGAGTATAGCCTGGGCTGTACCGGACCTCCTGGTCCGGTAGAGTACTGTGCTGTCTTCGGGCGTGGTTCTCCTCCTCTTCCTCTTCGTCTTCAGTTAGGTCATCCAGTGCTTGTAGTCTCTGGTTTAGCCTCTCCACAGGATATGCTGCTCCTTCCCGGTTGCTAGGTCTCGCTTGGACCGGTGGGGGGAGGTGGTCTGTGGGGGGTATAGACCTCGTCTGTTGGTCAAGTTCAGGGTTGTTTACTCGGCTAGGGGATGCCGCCCTGGAGGTGTGTCTAGACGAGTTCCTGGAGCCTCTGGCGGAGGGAGAGGGTGTTGTCCGTCTGATCAGCTGTTCTATTAGTTGCGACTGCTGTCTGTCGCGCGCTGCGTCCCGTTGAGCACCGGCTCGTTCTCGGGCCACATTCTCTTCCATCTGAATGCGTCTTATTTCTAGACGTATCTGCTCGTGTTCGCTTCGCTGCTGGATCTGCAGTCGGTCGCGTTCAGCAGCGGCGTTCAGGCTGATGAGGAAGGCCTGCTGTAGGGTCCTCTCTGCCTCGCTGGGAGAAGGCGGTTGTATAGGGGAGCCTTCCCTCGGGGTACTCCTTGCGGAGCCTTGGAGCTCTATCTCCACGGTGCTCTCCCCGTCTTCTTCCGTGCCGAGTTCTCTCTCGGTAGCGTTGTATTCCTCCCGGGACTCATCAGGGACTACTTCTTCAGTACTGGCGGGGTGTGAAGTCATGTCTGGTTCCCACTGGTCCCCACCGTGAACTTGGTCAGTTACATTAGAGCCCGTAGGGGCCTCTATGGTCGGGGTAGTCTGGGCGTTGGGGTTAGAGATACTTTTACTTTCTAGTTTTACCGCGTTTACTGTTAGTAGAAGACTAGGTTGTTGACTGACAGCGTAGGCCTCTAAGTACTGAGGGAGCCGTCGTTCGCGCTGCGGGCGTTGGTTAGGAGGATCGTTTCGTGGAGTGTTCATCATAGGCCATTTCAATATTAATAACACTATATTAATATTACACTAATTACCATCCGGCTCGAAGGACCAATTGTAACTGAGGGGTACAATTCCCTGACTGTATTACTAGATATGATACTTACTACCACTACCTTTGTACTTAATATTCGGCCACCCAGTACACGGCATAAATATATTATGATGAACACTGTCACGTAGATGAAACGGATCCAACACAAATGTACGAATTAGAAATAGGTCTTTATTTCTACACAGCGATGGTGTGTAGAGCAAGCACTTAATCAAATCAATCACATTTATGAATGGAATTAGTATGCACTTTTATGGCAAGAGTATTCGTCGGTATA
>NC_140166.1:91810430-91840430 GCF_963971535.1 Notolepis coatsorum
GTATGTACATAGTTGTAGCAGTGGAGGTTATTCAATGACAACACGTGAAGCACAAATTCACTCATAATTATTATTAATTTACATATATTTATTTGTTAATTATTATTATTATAATTTTCTTTATTAGAAATGCTTTCCTCTGTAAAAAAATGCCAGTGAAATTATTTTTTTTTCAAAAATGGCCAAGTGACAGCTCTGAGCCCTCTGATCAGGCCTGCCCTGCTCCCATACTGCACTAGTAATGGAGAGCTGTCAATCACTTAGTGCAACACACTGCAATTATCCTGCACGGGATGACCTTATGAATATAATAGCCAATCAAAATAGGCTATTAACGTCATCTAAGCCCGGTCTGTGCATTTTTACGCACATCATTCACGAACGGGGATTGAATGATTGACAGCCTTGAAATCCAATCAGAGAATGGTGCCAGCTAATGCTACGCGTAACTGCATAGACCCTATTGACTGTGGCGGTGCGGCGCCAGTCAGTCCACTGTCCAGTGTAGTAGTTTCGATTCAGTGCGTCAGCTTAGCTAGGCTCGTGGTTTGGTAATAACAAGATATAAGAAGTGTAATCTCAGGAGTTGGAGAGATCAGCATGAGATACTGTACATTACTGACAATGTTGGATTTGGATCTATATGGAGTCTGGACACACTTTATCAAGCCCTGCCAGCAGCTGACAAAATTTTCTCATACGGTTAACGCGACGGCTCGAGGCTCGTTCCAACCCGATGCAACCAAACAACAAGTGAGTCTAATGTACTGTTCTGTAGTTACTGAAACTGATTGAATATGGCAAGTCAAGATTTATTTGTCACATACATGATATTTGATACACATAAGTGCAGTGAGGTGACGTCTGATATGAGTGAGTGGTGCGATATATATCTCTCTTTCTTTCTTTCTTTCTTTCTTTCTTTCTTTCTTTCTTTCTTTCTTTCTTTCTTTCTTTCTTTCTTTCTTTCTTTCTTTCTTTCTTTCTTTCTTTCTTCTTCTCTCTCTCTCTCTCTCTCTCTCTCTCTCTCTCTCTCTCTCTCTCTCTCTCTCTCTTTCTTCTCTCTCTCTCTTTCTCTCTTTCTCTCTCTCTCTCTCTCTCTGTGCTCTCTCCCTGTCTCTCTCTCTCTCTCTCTCTCTCTCTCTCTCTCTCTCTCTCTCTCTCTCTCTCTCTCTCTCTCTCTCTCTCTCTCTCTCTCTCTCTCTCTCTCTCTCTCTCTCTCAGTGCATGCTGGGAATGAGATTGGAGGGATTGGAGAGGTTGGAGATTGGAGGTGTAGTGAGTTTTTTTCTATCTTCATCTGTCTATTTTGTTAATTTGTTTATGGGATATTGTATTATAAGTGTAGTGTTGGTTTGCTGTGTGTTTTGGTGTGTATAGGGTTAAGTGGGAGTGTTTTGTTTGTTTGGCCGCATCGGCCAGGCTGTGCTGCTGGATGACGTCAGACGCCAATATGGACTTTTCCAAAATTGGTAGAAAGCATGGTATCAAGATATCTGTTCCTAATGTGTCAGTAGAGGACTGCAGTTTGGCAGTTGGAAGTATTGTTGGACATAAAAGCATTAAATCAGCTGCGAGAATGAATCAAGGAGTAGTGATTTTTCTTGACTCATTGGACAAGGTGCACACACTGGTTCAATCGGGGATAAGTGTTGATGGGGCTTTTCTTTCTGTAGAGCCGCTCTCCGCACCAGGCAGAAATGTCTTTATTTCCAACGTTCCGCCGTTCATCAGTGACGAACTATTGAGAAGTCAACTAGCAAGACATGGGAGGATAATTTCCCCTATAAGAAAAATTTCGTCGGGATGTAAATCTCCGCTTTTAAAAGCATGTTGTCTCACACAGGCGACAGGTTTTAATGATTCTAAACAACAGCGGAGAGGAGCTTGAGTTGGTTTTTAAGATAAATGTTGATGAGTTTGATTATGTGGTTTTTGTGAGTTCTGGTAATTCGGGGAAGTGTTTCGGATGCGGGGAACTGGATCATATCTCCCAAGATTGTGCGGGGAGAGGGGCAAGGCGACCTCCGCCTCAGCCCCAGGAGGAGCGCGGGGCTGGGATCAGCGCAGGTAGTGGTACAGAGGAGGGAAGAGTGTTGCAGCGCAGAGCAGAGAGCAGTGACGACAACAGAGTCCCGCTGCAGACCGCCAGCAATGTAAATAGAGTCCCTTTGCAGACCGACAGTAGCGCAGCAGATAGTATCCAGCTGCAGGGCCACAGAACCGGTGTAGCAGGTACGAAGCAGAGCCTTGGTACAGAGGAGGGAGGAGTGAGGGAAGCTGCCCCCCCCTCAACTAGTGGCGACTGTGGGGTAACAGGGGGTGGTGCGGGTGGTGCAGGTACAGAGGAGGGAGGGGTGGGAGACGCTGTTCCCCCCTCGACCAGTGGTTGTGTAGGTAAGGAGGTGGGAATCAGAGATGCTGCCCCCCCTTCAACAAGTGGCGAGGTAACAGGGGAGAGCAGAGTTTTTTTTGTCCCCCCAAGCCCAACACCGCGTCAGGGTAAAAAAAGGAATAAAAAAAATATGACAAGTGAAGTAATAGGGGAACATTTGAATGTGGTGGACAATGTACACAGTCAGACAGTGGATGGCGTGGTGGAAAGTGATGGAGGGGTGGGCTCTCAAGATAAGGAAGGAGTGACAAGTTTGGTCAAAGAGAGTCAGGAGGGTGTAGAAGACACAGGTTCCTCTCAGTCCAGCATGGACGAGGATGAAGTTGAAAAACAATGGGGTGAGATTGAAAAACAATGGGGGGATGACATCTCAAGTGTTGAGGAAGATGAGTTCCCAAATGCTTCTAAAGTGTCTGATTCACAACGGAAAAAATGTTATGGAGTCAGGCAGATACAGAAGTTCCTGCACACAACAAAAAATTTGAGAAGTGTCAAAGTGGAAGATTTTTTTGAAGATTTGGAGATGTTTATTTTTTCAGCAAGGACTCAAATGAGGTCGAAGAACAATGGGGGGTACACTTCCCAGGACGTTTTTAGACTGAGAAAGATTGTGCAGAAGCTCAGAAAACTGGATAATGTAATGTTACCATGATAATGGAGCTTCTGATGTGTGGAGCCCGGCTGGACATTCAGGAAGGGAGTAGACCTGGGCTTGGACAGTGTCTGCAAGCAGTTGGGACAATGACACTGAAAGATGTTGTGAATGTAGCCGGGTCAGAGGAGGTGGCTTCTTTATTGGGGCTGAGGACGGCCTGTCACACCAGGGTCTGTCTGGACGATTGGACTGAAGCGCGGAGCGTCGGGGAACAATACCTGTTGCAGGATTATTTCGGTGGAACGGAACGTCCTGATGAAGGGGATCTTTTTTTTCATGAGCTGGATATAAAAACTGACACAAATGGACTGACGGGACCCTTTTGGGTTGCTCATATGTTGTTCTTGATGACATATTATGTGTTGAATGGAAGTATGGATACTTTTTTTGTTTGGGTGGAGCTTCAATGTTTTTTTGTTGTGTTGCAGACGGACAGGTGTATTTTATCATTTTTTTTATTGTGAGATCTCATGTGGTTTTAAGTGTGATGGGGACATATGTTGCCCGATATAATGTGTAGTTAGTTGTTTTAATTGTATTGACATACACATTGTACATTGTAATGAGAAATATGTAAATAAATGTTTTTCTAAAATCAAAAAAAAAAAAATCTCTCTCTCTCTCTCTATCTTACTTATTTTTTTACTTGAGTTTGACTACGTAGTGCTCATTTAAAGTGTTCAGAGTGAGAGAGCACAACATCCTAGAAAATATACAAAGAAATGTATAGTTTTTCATACATTTCTTAGGACAGCTTCCAACCAAATAAAGGACAAATGCCTCACTAAGTATGTGTTCTTGTTTTGTTTTTCTACAATTCAAACAGTTGTTTTTCTCCTCTCTTTCTTTACACCAAATGTTTCTCCTAATTGTGGACTACAATCAGCAACGTTTCCCCAGGGACCTCATTACAGAGTGCTTGTCCTATCCTCTCCTGTACGTGAGAGACAGGAAGAGTCTCATGTTGCCATTACATACGCTAGTCATAAGAACACATTGGCTTTCTCATCTGCATTTTAGGACATCATACCTGCTGTAATCAAACTCCATGCTCTGCTCCTAACATCTCAGAAGAATGGAACTTTGACTGAAGGGCAAACTCTATGCTGTTTCACGCGCCACAATGTTATTTGTTCATGGTCGTGACTTTTGTTGCCGGGGTGATGGATATTTGTTTATAGGTTAGGTTAATGCTAGTAATGCAAAATAAACATTGGTATCTATTTATCTTCAAGGCCATTAATGGAAAACATACCTCTGTATCCCTGCATACAGACCGAACTTGGAAAGTCAGCCTTTCGTTATAATGCCCTGCTGCTTGGAATGATCTTCAGCTCAGGCTTTAGATTAATGAACCTATATCCTCTGGGAGATTTCGATTAATGCACCTACTGTATATTCTCTCGTACAGCGGTTCTTAAACTACGGGTTGCGACCCAATGTGGGGTTGCGGGTAGGTGACAGTGGGGTTGCGCATACAAATAAATAAAAACAGAGAAAAACTGACGAGCCCAACTCAAATCTGTTTGTATTTGCCATGTCTCGCCCCTTCATCAACGGAGGCAGACACAGTATTCCAATACACATATCACTACATCCTGCGCATATATAATCGCGGAGACCCCGTCTCGTCTTTTGTGTGTAACCTTGACACTCGCAATGGATAGGTTTGTTGTCAGAAGCACGGAGAGAGAGAAGAAGCACAGATTTTCCTTGCAGATAAAAACAACCCATTTCATATTCCTTATTTCCATGTTGAAATTACGTGATACATTAAGTGTGGGGTCGCCAAAGAATTTCTAAATAAAATGGGGTTGTGGTATACAAAGCCCTAGCCATATTTTCAGAAAATTTGCCTAAAAGTACATACCCAAGTAAATGGATTGCTCCACTTCTACAAGGTCCATTTGCATGTTCTTGGTATCTACAGTATGGAGTGTCAGTAATATTGTGTGTTACTATGCTTGAGTAAATTGTAATGAACCAAAGGAGAATATAAATTATTATTATTAGGTTTTTCCCCCCATATCTGACAGTGAATAACACCATGCTGACAAAGACCAAAAGCTAACAGATGCCACTGAGCTCATTCAGCTACTTCTTGAGATCAAGTATAGTAAATATCAAATGAACAATTGGCAGATCATTTACAGGTTTTTTTGGAGATATGGTACTGAATATTGCCATCCAGCCACATGCAATATGAAATATGAATGTAGAATATAAAATGGCTTTATAGGGTCAAGTGAGGCATCATCTGAAAGGCCTATGTCTCCTCTGTTGGATGGCAGAGTTAAATCTGGATTTAGTACCACCAGGCGCCAGATATAGCAGCAAAGACCGTGAATGAAATCCACTGTAAGTACAGTTACTTTTGTACTTTACATAATACTTCTTCACTAAGCCAAATGCACACACAGAGAGTGTAGAAAATAGGGATTGAACAGCTGCCCAAAACACCTAAAGGATTAATTGCTCTATTTTTTACCCTTGTCTTAGAGCACCGCTGTTAAAATATAATTATGTTGCTGGATTGGTTTAGGTCTTATCTGTGGAGGTGCACCACTTGGGGCTTGTGTTTTTTTTTTTTTTTTTTTTTTTTTTTATCAGATAGGAAGCATTTATCCCGGCTGTATCTGAAAGGCTTATCACAGGCTTGAAGCAGAAACACACACAAAAAAAAAGGTTAAATCAAAACAAATCACATATATATCAGCATGTAATAGGCTAGGGGAGAACGGGGGACGTTGTCACACGGGTAGGTTGTCACATTCATTATATTTCACCACCAGAGGGTCCTGTCTCCCATACTTTCGTATTTAAATGTCCAGAATTGGGGTCAGAGTTCACCTACATTGTCATTTTTGGAGTGAAACAGTTGAATTTGAGGTGAGAGGACTTTTCATGTCCATTTGTAAATATTCCGCTCCTCATTATTTTTCTTCTAGGCTTTTACACAATTGGTTTATAATGAAACAATTATTACCCTTAAAAAGTTTGAAGGGATAGCTATAGTTTAGATTGTTGTTAGCTAGCTAACTAGTTGTTAGATGGCTGTTAGCCTTGATGCTATCAAGACATTCCAGTTGGGGTTGGTCGTCACATTTTATTTGGGGTTGGTTGTCACATGTTGTGTAGGCGGATTTATTGTGTTCTTATTTTGTTATATAGGATGGCCTAAAGATGTGTTTCCTGTTTATGTTCATGTTAAGATGCATTAAGTTATGTATTTGTCAACTTGTCAATGCAATTAAACTTTCAAATTTAGTTCTGCCTTCTTGTCTTCTTTTTAAGATTTCTCCCATTAAAACACATGGTGACAACCAACCCCATAGTGTGTGACAACCATCCCCATGATGGGGTTGGTTGTCACAATGTGTCAGAGTGTCTTTGATAGGTGATTAACTCTTTGTTACAAAATGTTCGGAAAATGAGAGAGGATACCACATTTCAAGCCAACATCTTAACACAATGGGGACGAACAACGGATATATATACGTGTTTCGATTCCACCGTTGTGGACAGAAGCACGGATATATCCGTGACAAGTTGTTTTGGCTTTTATTCCATTTGAATAACCTATTCAAGGTCGCCGAGCTGCACTGGCAGATGTACCCTACTCTTTGAATTCGCCAAAGTGCAATACCGGCCAGATCCTCTTAGGGGTGCTGTCGCGATAATGCAGTGTGCCCTGTGGCTGAACGGAGCATTATTTTTTTTTTACTTTCAATGGAGTTTTCAGTTAGCTGGATTCTGGATGTGCAGCCTGTAGCTTTGATTACGTTTTGGATCGCGGATTTCACTATGCAATAAGGGGATTTATCATCAGCCAATGGACATATCGATTTACCAGATGGCGATCGATAACGGGGAAATGCTCGGGGGATCCAACCGGCTCATTGTAAGATCTTTTTCACGTAAATTACAGCCCGATCGAGCCTTGTTATGATACGATACGATCGGCCTATGTGGCTACTTAGACGAACACGGTTATTGGTAATTGATATATGCCACGCTAGATCTCAGGTCAGATTGATAACCCCATAACTCATTGGTCTGCTCATCTTGACATCAAGCAGCGCCCTGCGATGTGTTTGACATTCAGAATCCAGTGGGTCTCCAAAATGTTGTTGTTGTTTTCAAATTACAACTGACTGACAAAAATAGCGAATGCACGTTTCGACCCCCTCCGTCATTGACTAGGTCAAGTGATAGAATTTGCGAAAATCTCTATTTTGTTATTATCCACCCGGAAGTTTTTATCTGACAAGTATGACCCTGTCGTTAATCAGATGATTTCCATTTCCCTAATCCGTCACACTGCAAAACTGGGGAGAGTTACTCGACGAAGCCTCAATGCAACGCTTACTATCTAGAGCAGGGGTCAGCAACCTTTTTGACATGGAGTGCCTGTTTGAAATATAGTTGTAACTAGTGTGCCTCAACAATATTCCATGAATCGTAACTTTTTTCTCTCATAATCAGGTATTTTTAATGATAATTTTTACATTATTACATCATTATTGTTATTGTTATTATTAACAATATTATTATGATGGTTGTATCAACCCTAAATCTGAGTTGGGGGGGGGCTGTCATAGCTCCACCCACAGGCCTAATGAAGAACACCAGGAGAACACCAGGATGTGAATGTGAGGTATATCGTGTAAATAAGTTTTGATTGATCTGTCAATCTACACTGTCAAAAAAAAAAAAAAAAGTTACCAGAACTTAAAAATATTGAGTTCAGTTACTGCGCATTAAGGTTTTCAGTTTTAAATCCATAATAAATTACAGAAAAATAAGTACCACATTATTTCAACCTAATAAAACTATGTTTATTGTCATTGTTTTAAGAACACAAGTTGACTTGGTAATACTCACATTTTGAGTAAAAAAAAATGGCTTTTAAACATGTGCAATGTTCAATGAAATAGAAAAATAAATAATAAAATGTGTTGATTAATCCCACTGGTCACAATAGTGACCGTAATATTGTTTTTGTTATAAGGCTCTGCAAATGTTACTGAATGATGTAGCAATGTATTTCCAGCTTAAATTGAAATAATAAACAAATTAAGGGTCTCAATTAAATATGTGGTAGTAAAAAGAACCGGTGGGAGGATTTCAACAAGATAAATGCGACAAACAGTGCAAAATATTTCACTATAATATTTAAAAAAAAAAAAAAAAAAAAAATACTGCTGCCCCCAGTGCCTATGCAAATGCCCCCGCGTGCCTATGCAGGCATGCGTGCCTAGGGTTGCCTACCCCTGATCTAGAGTCATTATTCTATATCATTTGAATAAGACTAGATTATCTACATCTTTTTTACGTCTCTGTAGTGAGAAGAAAGACATCAAACTTACCTCATAGTCACTGGTTTAGTTATATCCAGTTGATATGAAATGTAAGCATAGAAGAGTTGTTAACCTCTTCTTGTTTGTAATAAACCGAATGTATGTCTAGGAGAACTCTTATTGACTATAATAACACTGCCAATAGCATATATATATAATATATAACTTTAGCTGAAAAGCATTAACCAGCAATTGATTCAATCTGTAGTACATGCTGCCAGTACATATAGTCACCTCGGAGTATTGCAGGGTGCGGCTGGTATTGCTGGCATTGCTGGCAGGAATCAGTCCAAGAACTCAATGGATAATTATAAGAAGTCATTTTTATTTAAGGAAGTTACAAAAAAAGACTGTATTGGAAATTTCCAATACAGTTTAAAATATTATATAAACAAAACATATCATCTCTAAGATAGCAATAGCCTAACACGGCTGGGGTCTCCAAGCAAAATCTGTTTGAAAATCTGAAAGTCTCAACATCTCAAAAATCTGTAAAATCTGTCTGTCTCCAGCGAGCTGGCCTTTTTATAAGGTCCGTCGCGTCACGCCATCATCAGTACATAGCTCCAATCATTGTACAGTACGTGTCATATCCCTCCTTCAGTTACTTGTTACTTTGCAGTTACATATCAAATCAAGTAGTTCATAAGAATACAATGCCCCTCTGACTGGAGCTCCCTCTTCATGGCCTCGCATTCCAGCCGGTCACTCCTTTACTGCACATTCCTGAGGGGTCCAGTCAGGATTGAGATGGAAGCAAATGGCCTGTGTAGTGTACAATACATGAATACACTTCTAGCATGAGTAGCCTAACATGCCTATATATACATATATATAACACTGATTGATCACACATCATATATGTATTTTGTAGTTTACTTAGTAAACTAACTAAGTTCTTTGCCTCATATATGTAAGACAGTGATTCCCTCCTCTGCCACTGATCCTGGCCCTCTATGCAGGCAGGACAGGCAAGGGTTAAAATGTGCCACCCTGCTCTTAGCTCCTACCCGTTCTAACAGAGACTGCATTATCAAAAAGGTTTTCTGTTTCCCTTCTGACTGCATATTAACTGTAACATAACATTAAGTTTAGTTTTAAAGTGTATAAAGAATATACAGGTTATAAAATAATACAAAAAGCCTTTATAATGCTTAATGTATTATATCATACAAGGGACAGAGAGAGAACAGGATGTCAATTTCCAAAAGGGTCACTGTTGTTCTGTGGCACTTCACACCCCCTCTGTCATCCTGGTCGGTCATTTTCCATTGTCTTAATAGCGTCTGTACTGGGGGACGAGATGGCGATTGCGGGGTCACGTGGCTATGACTCTCCACACCCCCTCTGTCATCTTGGTTCCCTGTTACCCTGGTAGCCGGCGGGAAGACTTGCATCTGTTGTTCCCTGGCTGGACGGCCCAACAGGATAGGGGCCACGTTGTTGCTTGGTATCTGGCGGGAAGACTTGCATCTGTTGTTCCCGGCCAATGCACCCAGGTGTTGTCGTCTGAAGAACACAATGTCATAGTTCTTATGGTCAACCCTCTGACCTCTTGGATCTCTCCCGTAGTTTGAGGTAGGTCGAATTGTCACACATCATATATGTATTTTGTAGTTTACTTAGTAAACTAACTAAGTTCTTTGCCTCATATCTGTAAGACAGTGATTCCCTCCTCTGCCACTGATCCCGGCCCTCTATGCAGGCAGGACAGGCAAGGGTTAAAATGTGCCACCCTGCTCTTAGCTCCTACCCGTTCTAACAGAGACTGCATTATCAAAAAGGTTTTCTGTTTCCCTTCTGACTGCATATTAACTGTAACATAACATTAAGTTTAGTTTTAAAGTGTATAAAGAATATACAGGTTATAAAAGAATACAAAAAGCCTTTATAATGCTTAATGTATTATATCATACAAGGGACAGAGAGAGAACAGGATGTCAATTTCCAAAAGGGTCACTGTTGTTCTGTGGCACTTCACACCCCCTCTGTCATCCTGGTCGGTCATTTTCCATTGTCTTAATAGCGGCTGTACTGGGGGACGAGATGGCGATTGCGGGGTCACATGGCTGTGACTCTCCACACCCCCTCTGTCATCTTGGTTCCCTGTTACCCTGGTAGCCGGCGGGAAGACTTGCATCTGTTGTTCCCTGGCTGGACGGCCCGACAGGATAGGGGCCACGTTGTTGCTTGGTATCTGGCGGGAAGACTTGCATCTGTTGTTCCCGGCCAATGCACCCAGGTGTTGTCGTCTGAAGAACACAATGTCATAGTTCTTATGGTCAACCCTCTGACCTCTTGGATCTCTCCCGTAGTTTGAGGTAGGTCGAATTGTCACTTCTCGGGCGACCCCCCGGGTCCCCGAGAATTGTAGTAGCAGTCCTGTATTGAAGTGTGGTTGGCCTGGTCGTGTGACCCTGTCCGTAGGCCACGCAGGACATCACAGATATAGTCCACAGAGGACTCATTTCTTTTCTCTCTTTCAGGTCCATTCAGGGCTCTCGTCGCCCTGTAACTTGGGTCCAGGCCGATGTATCTCTGTCTCCATGTCACAGGATATGCGGGCATAATATCCCCTGTTTCATCGCCTGCCCATTCTCCTCCAATCCTGAGCTCCAGGAGAGCTTTCAGAGAAGGCCCCTTGCTGATAGGTCTCAGTTTGGCCTGCTTAGCTCTCTTGTTCGGTCTAGGAGGTTCATCCCTTGGGTACCGAACTCTCTCCCTAGATCTTGATCTAGATGAGGACCTTGAGGATGCTCTGGAGCTTGACCTATCCCGGTCTTCCTCCATTTCTGAGTTCTGATCTGGGTCAGTATATTCCTTTTTGCTATTCGCTGCGTCATCCACTGACTCCGGGGGACAGCCCCCCCGTCTAAGAATGCTCCTGGCCCGAGATAGGGCAGGTTCTGATCCTTCCGGTCCGAACTGTACTGTCGGTCTCCTTGGTGTATCCTAAGGAGGGAGGTCGGTTCATTCCAGAATTGCAACATATTCACTTTGATCATCTGATCCTTTATAGAGCGTACAGCTCTCTCTGCCACCCCGTTCGTATTGGGCTGGTAGGGTACAGAGTATTGGGCCATTACACCCGCTTCCTCCAGAAGTTTCAGTCCTGCTTTCAGATACTGCTATTCGTCCCGGTGGCACTGGTTCAGGTTTTGTCCCCCTTACCATCGCACATTGTTCACAGGCCTTTCGGACTGTTCTCGCTCCTTGTTTGGCTTTAGGTATGAGAATGTTGTTAGTTCTCAGGTATACCAACATCCTCTTACTTCCGACATGTCCAAGGTTATCATGTACCTGTCTGATCATATGAGTAGCCTCGTCCTCCGGTACTCTCACCGTGCCTTTGTCTTCCCAGGCCGTGGGCATGACTAAGGCCAGTCTTTTGAGGTGTAGCCCTCTGACCTTAAGTAGTTTTTGGGCCAGGGTATCCGCTTCCTCTATGGGGATGTTCCTATTCCTAGGGTTTTTTCCCTCGAGAGCTTTGCCTTTCAGTTTGGATGTCATCTTGACATCAAGCAGCGTCCTGCGATGTGTTTGACATTCAGAATCCAGTGGGTCTCCAAAATGTTGTTGTTGTTATCAAATTACAACTGACCGACAAAAATAGCGAATGCACATTTCGACCCCCTCCGTCATTGACTAGGTCAAGTTATAGAAGTTGCGAAATCTCTATTTTGTTTTATCACCGGGAAGTTTTTATCTGACAAGTATGACCCTGTCGTTAATCAGATGATTTCCATTTCCCTAATCCGTCACACTGCAAACTGGGGAGAGTTACTCGACAAAGCCTCAATGCAACGCTTACTATCTAGAGTCATTATTCTATATCATTTGAATAAGACTAGATTATCTACTTCTTTTTTACGTCTCTGTAGTGAGAAGAAAGACATCAAGCTTACCTCATAGTCACTGGTTTAGTTATATCCAGTTGATATGAAATGTAAGCATAGAAGAGTTGTTAACCTCTTCTTGTTTGTAATAAACCGAATGTATGTCTAGGAGAACTCTTATTGAATATAATAACACCGCCAATAGCATATATATATATATAATATATAACTTTAGCTGAAAAGCATTAACCAGCAATTGATTCAATCTGTAGTACATGCTGCCAGTACATAATAGTCACCTCGGAGTATTGCAGGGCGCGGCTGGTATTGCTGGCATTGCTGGCAGGAATCATCAGTACATAGCTCCAATCATTGTACAGTATGTGTCATATCCCTCCTTCAGTTACTTGTTACTTTGCAGTTACATATCAAATCAAGTAGTTCATAAGAATACAATGCCCCTCTGACTGGAGCTCCCTCTTCATGGCCTCGCATTCCAGCCGGTCACTCCTTTACTGCACATTCCTGAGGGGTCCAGTCAGTATTGAGATGGAAGCAAATGGCCTGTGTAGTGTACAATACATGAATACACTTCTAGCATGAGTAGCCTAACATGCCTATATATACATATATATAACACTGATTGATCACACATCATATATGTATTTTGTAGTTTACTTAGTAAACTAACTAAGTTATTTGCCTCATATCTGTAAGACAGTGATTCCCTCCTCTGCCACTGATCCCGGCCCTCTATGCAGGCAGGACAGGCAAGGGTTAAAATGTGCCACCCTGCTCTTAGCTCCTACCCGTTCTAACAGAGACTGCATTATCAAAAAGGTTTTCTGTTTCCCTTCTGACTACATATTAACTGTAACATAACATTACGTTTAGTTTTAAAGTGTATAAAGAATATACAGGTTATAAAATAATACAAAAAGCCTTTATAATGCTTAATGTATTATATCATACAAAGGACAGAGAGAGAACAGGATGTCAATTTCCAATAGGGTCACTGTTGTTCTGTGGCACTTCACAGTAATCAATAATAAGAAACAACGTCCCCCGCCCCCCCCCCCCCCCTTTCATGCATACATGCTTGAGGATCGTGCCGATCATATGCAGTTTGAGTTTTAACTGTAGCATCTGTATAACAGAAATGCCATTAGATATAATGTTAGTAGCTATTAGCCCTTTATCTCGCCTTCCAGGAAATATCCTAGCCGGAATCCCTTATAACGCTTATATTCACGGCGCTATAAAATGAGAACGTATTGATGAAAAAAAAAATTCTTTAAGCCATTTTGAAGGGACGGTTTATGGCAGGGGTAGGCAACCCTAGGCACGCGTGCCTGCAGAGGCACACAGGCATTTTCATAGGCACAGGGGCAGCAAAAAAATTAAAAATTAAAAAAGTTTTTTTTAATTTTTTTGCTTTGAAATATTATAGTGAAATATTTTGCACTGTTGTCGCATTTATCTTGTTGAAATCCTCCCACAGGATATTTTTACTACCACATATTTAATTGAGACCCTTTATTTGTTTATTATTTCAATTTAGCTGGAAATACATTGCTACATCATTCAGTAACATTTGCAGAGCCTTATAACAAAAACATTATTACGGTCACCATTGTGACCAGTGGGATTAATCAACAAATTTTATTATTTATTTTTCTATTTCATTGAACATTGCACATGTTAAAAGCCATTTTTTTTACTCAAAATGTGAGTATTACCAAGTCAACTTGTGTTATTAAAACAATGACAATACACATTTTTATATTAGGTTGAAATAATGTGGTTGTGTACTTATTTTTCTGTTAACTTATTATGGATTGAAAACTGAAAACCTTAATGCACAGTAACTGAACTCAATATTTTTAAGTTCTGGTAACTTATTATTATTCTTTTTTTTACAGTGTAGTCTTGCGATCAATCAAAACTTATTTACACGATATACCTCACATTCACCCTCCATTCACATCCTGGTGTTCTCCTGGTGTTCTCCATTAGGCCTGTAGGTGGAGCTATGACAGCACACGTACAGTACACACCGATGGTGTGTGATGTGTCCAAAAATGAATGGGCAAATGTGAGTGAAATGGTCGCACTGTATGCAGCTGTTTGTCTGCATTGCATTCCCCCCCAACTCAGATTTAGGGTTGATACAACCATCATAATAATATTGTTAATAATAACAATAACAATAACAATAATGATGTAATAATGTAAAAATTATCATTAAAAAGACCTAATTATGAGAAAAAAATTACGATGCATGGAATATTGTTGAGGCACACTAGTTACAACTATATTTCAAACAGGCACTCCATGTCAAAAAGGTTGCTGAACCCTGGTTTATGGTCTCGATTGACAATGAGGATGGACAGATAGCAATACTATAAAGTATAGATTTAGCTCTATAAACAGCCCCAAGTCTGTTTACATTTGCTGGTCCTCTTGAGTGATATTAGATGCATCCCAATGGCCCTGAATGTGTTAAGCTTCAATTTAATGTAGGAATGACTATTGAAAGATGTTTTGATGATGAGCAATTCACACTAGAGTAAAAAGTGTGACAACTATCCCCGTTCTCCCCTACTATTTGTTTCAAGTTTCAAGTTCAAGTTTCTTTAATAGTTGTCATACAGAAGTACAGAATACTTTTATACAAAATGCTTCTTACTGTTACGCTCCAGAGACTGTGCAAGACAAGATAAGTATGAAATAAAATAACATAGTATAGCATGTAAATTAGAAGTAAAAAAAGGTCACAGTGTTCAGTATAGACATATGTACAATGTTCGATGCAGAATAGACGTAACTGAGTTACCATATAATATACAATATACTATGCAGTGTACTAATATACAATACTATATAGTGCAAGGCAGAAATGGGATGAGGTGCAATTTAGGTACAATTTACAGTAGGTGTACGAGTTGTAGTGCAAATCCTTTATCAATAAATATAAAGTGTGTTTGTGTGATCTAAAGTGTGGAGAGTGGGTGCTGCAGTGTGTTGTTTGTTTAAGTGAGTGTGTGCGTGTGGGTGTGTGTGCTGTGTGCATTTGATCGTTGTTGCATAGTGTTTATTGTTCGTTTAGCAGCCTGATGGCCTGGGGATAGAAGCTTCTTCTGAGTCTTTCTGTGCTCGCCTTAAGACTCCGGTATCGCTTGCCTGACCGCAGCAGTTCAAAGAGGCAGTTGTTCGGGTGGCTGGAGTCCTTGATGACTCTCTTAGCCTTCCCCCTGCACCGCTTGTTGTAAATGTTCTGGAGGGTGGGAAGCCCCCCTCCAATTGTGCGTTCGGCTGAACGTGTCACTCTTTGTAGTCTGCTACGGTCTTGTGCAGTGCTATTCCCAAACCAGGAGGTGATGTTGCCAGTCAGGGTGCTCTCTATTGTACATGATTAGAAGTTCCTAAGGATCTTCTGACTGACTTGGAACTTCCTTAGGCGCCTGAGGAAGTAGAGGCGTTGTCGTGCCTTCTTCACAACACTGTCAATGTGTGTGGTCCATGTCAAGTCCTCGGATATGTGGGCTCCGAGGTACTTGAAACTGTACCGAGGTACTTCACTCTCTCAACCGGTGCCCCGTCGATGCTGAGGGGGCTGTAGTCCTTGACCCCCGACCTCCTGAAGTCCACAATCATCTCTTTTGTTTTGCTGACGTTCAGGGAGAGGCAGTTCTCCTGACACCACTGTGACAGATTCTCTACCTCTTCCAGGTAGGCCCTCTCGTCGTTGGCAGAGATCAGGCCCACCACTACTGTGTCATCAGCAAATTTGATGATTGTGTTGTTGTTCCGCTGTGCCACGCAGTCATGTGTGTACAGGGAGTAGAGGAGGGGGCTCAGAACACAGCCCTGGGGGGCCCCTATGTTGAGCGTGATGGATGAGGAGGTGCAGTTGCCTGCTCTTACCACCTGGGGTCTACCCGTCAGGAAGTCCAAGACCCACTGGCAGAGGTCATAGTTCAAGCCCAGGTCCCTGAGCTTGGCTATGAGTTTGGAGGGGACTATGGTATTGAATGCTGAGCTGTAGTCGATGAACAGCATTCTCACATAGTTCCCCTGCCTCTTGTCCAGGTGTGATGCTGCTGTGTGCAGCACATGGGCTATGGCGTCCTCCGTGGACCTGTTGGGGCGATATGCAAATTGCAGGGGGTCCAGGTTGATGGGGAGGGAGGAACAGATGTAGCCCTTCACTAGCTTCTCAAAGCACTTCATGGCTATGGAGGTGAGGGCTACAGGGCGGTAGTCGTTGAGGCAAGCGGGCGTAGATTTTTTGGGTACAGGGTTGATGGTGGACTTCTTCAGACAGGTGGGGATGACAGCCTGTTCCAAGGACAGGTTGAAGATGTCAGTGAATACCGGGGCCAGTTGGTCGGCACAGACTTTTAGGACGCGGCCGGGGATGCCGTCCGGTCCTGCTGCCTTCCTGATATTCACTTTTTTAAAGTTCCGCCTCACCTCATGCTCTGTTACCCTGAACACTGAGTCTCCATCAGCAGACCCCCCCCCCCCCCCCCATTGCCGTGGTTTGTAGGCTGGTGTTGTTATTCACAGCCTCAAACCTCTTGAGATCATTTGCTAAGGAGATGTCACTGTTCAGTTTGAGGGAGGTGCCTTTGTAGTCTGTCATTGTTCTGAGGCCCTGCCACATACCTCTAGAGTCAGCCTGTTCAAACTGAAGTTCAACTTTATCCCTGTAATGCCGTTTTGCCTTGATTTGTGCTTGATAACTGTGATAACTATATCTGTACTTTATCTCCAGAATTGCACAGTACCTTGCTGTTGTTTGTTGTTGTTGCTGTTGTTATTTTTGTTGTTGCTGTTTTTAGTTCAGAGGGCTGTACGTCATCCACAGCATGGTTAAACTATGTCTTTATTTGAAATTGAAGACAGGATTGTACAAATTCTGTTTATTTTTAGTTTTCCTTACAATGTGATTAGCTGTTATATTTCGTATTGGCATCGCGTCCCGCTCTTAAGCCATACTGAGATATACCTCAACTCATGTACCTATTGTACTCCATCAACGAATAAAACCAAAATACACCCATCACCTGCCAGGCCTCGCCCCTTTAGTGGCGTACTATAAAGTACTAGGCGTGGTCACCACTCACTCTTCCTCTATTTTCGTTTCCATCATAGCGGATGCAATACAACCTATGCAACTAGTTGTTATGAAAAGATTAGAGAAATTGCGTAATATTGAATGCTTACCGGAGGTTTGCTTACCCCTGGAATCTTCGGGGCATGTTCCAACGACACGTCGGGCCTATTCTGATGTTTCCTCATCTTGTGGCAGCAGATCGAGGGGCAGCGTGCAAGGTTTGGCTATCGAGCCGGCTTGCACACAGGTAGGCCCTGTGTCATCAGGCATTGATGCTAGTGTTAGTAATGCTGTGAAGTGTGTGTCGGCGCCAGGGGCGGGATGGCTTGGTGAACGTTCCCCTGAAGTGGACGGGTTCCGGGCGATCCTGGAGCGTGCGGCTAACACTAATGCTACTGCTAATGCTAATGCTGAAATGGGTCACTGTTCTAATGTTCCCCGCCGTGGGATGTTGCCGCTTTTCCCTCCTCTTAACCGGTTCATTAATGAAGGTCAGTCGGTAGCTAATGTGGGGGGTTTTGCTGAGTCCTATTTACCCTTTTTACGGGTAAATGGGTTGACAACAGGGTGCAGGCCGGGTGTACCGTGGCTAAGTAACCAGGTAGCTTTGATCCTGTGCCCCGGCGGGGTTGAACGGTGTCCCACCCGGAAGCCGATGCTTGAGAGCGAATCGGCTCGGCGGGTGGCAGTATGGACGGATGAGAGCTATACTGCTGCAGGATGGTATTTAGCGGCGGCCAGTGTTATGGCTCAGCTGACTATTTTCCTGTCCACATTAGCGTCGGGCAGTGGGGCTACGGGACCAGCCGACGCTGAAAACATTTTGCATGTTTGTGGTGTTATAGAGATCTTGACTCAGTCGCAAGCTATAACTGCGGGGAGGATTAGGATGCTATCAACGTTTGTTAATAGACATATCTGGTTGGAGCAATCTCCTCTTGGGGAATAATCTCCTCACGGCTCCTTTTTCTACAGAAGGACTTTTTGGTCGTTCTGCGGAGGCGCAGGCGGTTGTTGATCTGGGTCCCACACCGCCTCACGCTATGCAGCCAGAGGTTGGAGCACGGCCTCGTCAGCGACTGTGGCGAGGCCCTCGACAGGCGGCCATGTTTCCCCCGCCAGTGGTACCCTGGGCGGAGAGTCAACAGGGGTCCACAAGGCCGACAGCCTTGGCGGCCGAGGGATCGGCCATTTTGGGTGTACTCGGCTTGGGAAATACAAGCCGTCGTCATTCTGCCGCGAACAGCCCGCTCCCTGTTCACTCCTCTCTCCGTTACCCACGGAAGCGGGGCTCTGATCGTTTTCCTTTGGCTGCGGGCCGCGAACCTTCTTTGAAGCACAAATGCGGCCCCACTTTTCGCTTCTCATGGGGACAGGGGCTGACACCCAGTTGATGGCTGAGCCTGGGTCTGTCCGTGAGAATGTTGTGCTGTCGCATGGCTCCTGCACCACACGTTGTGTGATGGGTGAGCCTGGTGTTACGGCTGCCACTATTTACAGTGGTCAGCAGGGGGACTCGAGGCCTCTTCAGTTGAATGCTCAGCACGGGTTACCCCGGCCTCGCCTTCGCCTCCGCTAAATGCGTGGGTGAGCTTTGTGCTCTCTCAGTACGACCAGAGTGCCTGTCTTTTTGTTCCGATTGCGGTGCCACTCTGCGGCCTAAAAATATCCGGAGTTCCTTCCGCTCCAGGGATATTGTGGTTCAGGCGTTTCATCCACCTCCTCACACTAGTGAGTTGGAGGCGGGCCTTCACCTGTCATGTCCGGTCCGGGCTTTGGGGATTTACCTCAGCCGTACTCAGGGCCTCAGGGCTACCGATCAGCTTTTTGTCTGTTACGGTGGTTATCGTGCTGGTAAGGCACTATTGAAACAGCGCCTGTCCCATTGGTTGTGCGAGGGCATTGCCCTTTGCTACACGTTGGCCGGGCTGGCTCCCCCTGGGGGCGTCAGGGCGCACTCCACTCGTGGGGTGGCAGCCTCTGCCGCTCTGCTGGGTGGGGCCTCGGTGGAGGACATCTGTGCTGCAGCTTCATGGTCCTCCCCGGGTCCCTTCGTAAGGTTTTACCTCATGGACATGACCGGGGGTTCTGTCTCCCAGGCGGTTCTGAGGTCTGTGGCCTCTCTTGCTTCCCGTCCTTTGGTGGGGTAGCAGGGGTGTTAATCATTAATCACAATCACAATACACAGAACTTCACAGGAAAATAACAAAAACAATAATAATACAGAATATAACAATTTATAAATTATAAAGACAAAAAGAAAAGAAAACAGAGTTCAACCTTTTTAAATTTTAAATTCAAAAATCCAGGGGTACTATCTAATAAATGACCAAATAGCGAAGAACTAGCTAAATAGCTGCCCCCCCAATAAAATCCCTAGTTAAATTCAAGACATCACAAAAGACAAGACAGACAAGACATTTCCTCCTCCCCCTCCCATGAGACCGCCGGACTCCCCCGAACAAGCACCCCAACCCCGCTCAGCCGCACACGGCGGTCCTGACCTTCTCAGCTGCTGCGAACCATAGGTCAATCCCAGCCTGCCCCACCCCAATCACCCGCGCCGTGGATATCTCAAGATAAATCACATCCAACAGTGTTAGGGACCAGTAGTTAATCACTGTGAGCTTCTCAGGCTCCTTCCATCTCATTGCTATTAGCTTCTTCGCTGCTGTGACGCCCGCTAGGACAACCCTTTTCAGTTGTACGGATGCGGGTAGTGTTGTTATATCGTTCAGGAGTAGCGTAACCGCTGTGAATGGGATAGTTAAGCCACACAGATCTGAAAGTTTGTCCGCTATTGACCTCCAGAAGCGGGCCACTGATGGGCAATCCCAATACATATGCATATAAGTGCCATTGGCCTTTTGAGAGCACAAAGTGCACCGAGAGTCGGTTATCAGTCCCATAGCAAATAGCTTCCTAGGTGTAAGATAGGTCCTATGAATATAATTAAAATTAATTTGCTGGTGATTGGGGTTGCCGGAAGACAATGCCACATTTGCCCAAACATCATCCCAGTCAAACTCGGGGTCCAACTCCGGGATATCCACACGCCAGATTGTATCCAATGATACATTTTTATACGTGGACTGAATTAAGAGCGTATAAAAGTCTGAGACAAACCCTCTGGAGGTCGTCCTGTCCACTATGAGCCTGAGGAAGGGGTGTGGTTAGAAAGCTTGAGCCCACGGCACGCCATGCGCCCTCAGCGCTGACCTTAGTTGAAGGTAAAGAAAGAAGGACTCGCCGGGAAGATCATAAAATTCTCATAAAAGTCCTGAAACGCACGGAGGCCGTTCTTATCATAAATATCCTCCAGAGTATGAACCCCCCTCCTTTGCCATTGAGGAATATTAACCGGCTTGTGCCCAACAAGTAATTGCTGGTTATTAAAAATTGGAGAGTCCAGGTGCCATGGGCATTTAACCCCACACGACTTCTGTACATTACGCCACGTCTGGATCACGTGAGTTATGATCGGTCCATACCTCAGTCGGCATTTCGAAATAGGGACAGTGGAGTACACCACATCCTGCAATCTTAGCGGTGAGACCGCCGCCGCTTCTAAGGAGCGCCAAGATACAGCATCTACAGGGTCTAGCCAGCACATCAGAGGTCTCAGTGAAAAGGACCAGAAATAAAGCTTAAAATCAGGGATTGCGAGGCCCCCATCTTGTTTCCTACGTTGAGTAGTAGCTCTTTTGATTCTCGGGTGTTTGTTATTCCAGATAAACTTAGATACCATCGATTGTACCTTGCGCCAGTGGTCTATGGAGGGGGCAGGGGGAGCATTGAGCTAACAAAATTTATCCTAGGCAGGACGTTCATTTTGATTATGGAAGCCCGGGCTTGTAAGGAGTTAGGAAGGGACGACCATCTGTCTAGATCCTGGCGTATTTGATCATAAGTACCCGTGAAGTTGTACTTAGTAGTTTGACTCAGCGTGGGGAATATCTCTATACCTAAGTATTTAAAATGTTCCACTATGGGGATATCAGCTGGTAGTCGCACCGCCTTGGCCAGCTCATTAAGAGGTAGGCAGGCTGATTTGTTCCAGTTAATCTTAAAGCCTGACAATTTACCAAAGTCGTCGATTATTCCCAATAATTTTGTGGCCGACCGGGAAGGGTATTCCATAAAAATCAGTAGGTCATCCGCATAGAGAGCAATTTTGTGTGGTGTATTATTGATCATTATGGGGACGATGTCCTCCGATTGCCTAATAAATTGGGCCAATGGTTCGAGGGAAAGCGCGAATAGTCCTGGGCTCAGAGGACAACCCTGTCTAGAAGATCTGGAGACTGGGGAAAGTGTGGAACAGTTTTTGCCTGTCAGTATCATTGCCGACGGCGAGGCATACAGGACTTTAATCATATGAATAAAATTCTTTCCAAGACCCATGACCTCAAGTACCTTCCACAGGTATGACCATTCTAGTCTGTCAAACGCCTTCATGGCATCCAAAGACAGAACTGTGGATGGAGCTGTATTGTCTTTACTGTTATCGACTACATGCAACAGCCTCCTAAGATTATCTGCTGCCAGGCGCCCCGGGATAAAACCAGTTTGATCGCAGTGTACCAATACCGTCATAAATCTCTGCAGGCGGCGGGCCAGCACCTTGGCAAACACTTTTAAATCGGCCCGAGAAGACTCAAGGGCCTATAGCTACCACAATCATTGGGATCTTTGTCCTTCTTGAGAAGTAAAGAAATCAACGCCATGTTGACATCTCTTGAGAACTCCCCTTTGTTTGATAGCGTAATTGATCATATCGAGCATCAATGGACCCAGTCCCAGAAAGCTAAATACACCTCGGGTGGAATACCATCCCAGCCTGGTGCCTTACCCCTCTGCATTTCAGCAATCGTCTCCCTTAGTTCCATAAGAGTGATCGGTTTCCCCAGTTCCTTAGCCTCTTCCTCAGAAATGTGGGGTATCTCAAGCCCGCCAATGAACGATTCAAATTTAGAGTCGTCGAGATTAACCTCTGAGCTATATAACTGTGAGTAAAACTCTTTAAAAGTGTTGTTGATCTTTTTCGAATCAGTAGTGACTGTACCCTGTCGCGTCTTGATCGAGGGGATATCCGAGAAATGATCATTCGAGCGTATTTTCATTGCCAATAGATGGCTAGGCCTGGAGCCGTGAAAGTAGTAATTTTGCCTTGTCCTATGTATCAAGAACTCAGACTGTTGTTTAAGTATGGAGTTTATTTCTTTCTTGACTATCTTACGTTGTGTGTTTAGTCGTTCACTATAGTTAGTTTGCAAAGATGCGTATAGGTCCGCATATAATGTTTCCAGTCCTTCTCGTTTTTTTGACCGGTTTTTCAAGCAAATTGGAGGCGAAAAGTGTGACATGACCCCTGATAAATCCTTTCAATGCGTTCCATAGGACCCTGGGGTCATCGACCGTGCCAACATTGATCTGCAAGAATTCAGCTAGTTTACTCCTGAACTCAGAACAGAAATCATCGTTCTTTAATAAGGTTGAGTTAAAACGCCACCTGGGAGCTCTCGTGGAGAGCCTGCCAAAGGTTGCCACAAGGAAAATCCCCTTGTGGTCCGAGAGAGCCAGGGGAACCAATGAGACGTCGAAACTATCAAACATATTAGGGGACGCGAATGCATAGTCTATTCGAGAGAAGGTTTTGTGTCTGGCTGACAGGTGAGAGTAATCCTTGAGGGTGGGATTGGATAAGCGCCATAGGTCTGCGAGCCCCGTGTCCTGGGCCCACATCCTGAGGGCCTTAGAGGACCGTTTTTGGTCGCTTGTTTCAGAGGACCCGGACCTATCCATCTCCGCATCCCAGCACGCATTAAAATCGCCACCCACAATGAGAGCGTATCCAGTAAGTTCCAACATATTCTTCGTGATTGTATTATAGAACGCTGAATCAAACGTGTTAGGGGCATACAATGCTATTATTGCCATCTTCCTATGAGAGAACTCAACTTTTGCTATAGTAATCCTTCCCTCCGTGTCCGACCACACATCCAGGACTTTGATATCAAGGTTTCGTCTTGTAACTATGACGACTCCTTTCGTCTTATCATCGGCTGAGGATGAGGAGATAACGTGATATTGTCGATTTGCTAGCCTTGACACATCACCCACCAATAAATGCGTCTCACTAAGGAGAGCAATGTCAATATTTCTTCTCTTCAATAACCAAAGGACACTGGCACGCTTGTGTGGGGCGTTAAGACCCCCTGCGTTCCAAATTAAAATATTCAATTTAGCCATGGTCGAATTTGTCTAAATGCGTAGAGAACATACCAGTGCAGCCAGGCTGAGTACAGAGGCGCTGATCCAGGCGGGCCCAGACGGTCAATCCCAGGAGTTCAGAGGAGGAACAATTACACACATATAAGACAACAGTACATAAAACACAGAAAAATACCACCCCAGTTACAACCCCCCCTCCTTCTACTCTAAACAATAACCCACACGTCCTATTATTAACCCTCCTATACCCACTCTCCAATCCCCTCTCTATGCCCCATCCACTATGGATGGTCATCTTCCTATCATTTCCCACTGGAGTCATGGATCCAATAAGACGCTCTCCGAATATCTGAGTAATTAAAGTAATTATACATTTGTCCAAAATAGCTGGTTCAGATATGGTTAAGCAGCTGCCCTGTGATCAGATTAATCCATATTATTTATTTTTCCGACATCAAATGCGTAATTTCTTATTGTACAAATATTGTCATATTTATTTTAATCATGATTAAGTAATTAATTCCATGGAGGCCTCAAGCGTTAACATGATGGAATCACTATGAGAACACAGTCTGTCAAGTTAATACAATTTTAAATTAGTCAATCAATCATAAGACTGCTCCTCAGCACTCTTAAATCTGCTCTGAGCCACGATCAAATCTGATCACAGGAAAATTTGGGGACTCGCGCTCCCAGCCCTAATATGTCTTAAATGGGCCGAAATCTGGCTAAGACACATTTTTTGTCGTAAAATTCGTTCGGGAATGAGACCCATTGTCTCATCAGAAAAAGTTAATTAAGTACTAATCGACGACAGGAAAAAAGGTACATAATATACAGTATGTTATGTTATAGCATATTGTGAAAAGACCGGGTGAACCAAACCATCAACAAACAGAAAAGAGAATGAGACCAATACCGACTATTTGTGGATGTGCGAGTAAGTAAACAAACTAACATGTATTATTAAACTAATATTACAGTGTTTGTTAGCTAGCTAGCCACATTAATTTAACATTAAGAAGCATAAGGGCTCGAGAATAACAGTCCTGGCCACCCTCTCAGTCAAGATAGCACTCGCAAATATATGCTGCACATTATCACTGCGCGGTCTCTGAGTTAGCTCTCAGCACCATGGACAGCTGCCCCAGATGCCTCTCTCTCTCTCTCTCTCTCTCTCTCTCTCTCTCTCTCTCTCTCTCTCTCTCTCTCTCTCTCTCTCTCTCTCTCTCTCTCTCTCTCTCTCTCTCTCTCTCTCTCTCTCTCTCTCACACACACACACTGAAGAGGACTAGACCATGAACCGCGGAACCGGTATGACCAGTAGGGCCGCGGCCATACCAACTTTTGGGGTGTAAAAAAAAAATGTGTTTTTTTTTTTTTTTTTTTTTTTTTTTTTTTTTTTTGCGCCCTCTATATCGGTCGATCTGAGCCTCAGCTTTAGGTGTTCACAGTCTTTCTTTCTTCTTAATTTTCTTTGAAAGCAAATTTGCACATTCTTTTATTGTTTGTTATTGTTATTATTATTATTGTGTGTTAGCTAAGTTGTTTATTTGTTTTAATTCTTTAGTGTGCACTTTACATTTATTCTTAGCTCTTGTTCTTGCTTGTAAAAAATAAAGGTGCAGTACTTTACTGTATAACTGTTAACCCTTTCACTGCCACACGACGGAGGGTTAACCCTTTATTATCACACAACCGACGGTCGTGAAAGGGTTAACCTTCTGTGTATTGTCGCAGTGAAAAGGGTTAACCGGTAGGTAGTGCGGCGATGTTTTGATTTGATTTGGGGGGGGGGGGGGACCTCGCCTAGGGCGCCAAATGTGCTAGGTCCGCCCCTGGGTGTATCAAACTCAAACATTATGTAAACATTAATAACTTTAATAATAATAATAATAATAATAATAATAATAATAATAATAATAATAATAATAATAATAATAATAATAATAATAATAATAATAATAATAATAATAATAATAATAATAATAATAATAATAATAATAATAATAATAATAATAACATTAATTAACATTAACAGTCAAATGTATATCAGCAAATACATTTACGTCCGTGCAGTGTGCAGTGTGAGTGCTGCAGGGATCTATCAAAGTCCAATCAACCAGATGACCCCGCTGTTCTTGCAGGTACAAAACGGATACAGGGAGAAGGTACATCTCAGAGAAATCGGTCTGTTCATTCCAAGTGGTTCAAGGACCACAGATGGCTAACATTTTGCCAAACAAGAGCAAAACTGTTCTGTACACAATGTCATCTTTGGACAATGAAAGGACTCGGTTCTGGTTTAAGCAAAACCAACGAGAATGCATTTTCAGTGCTTGGATTTCAAAATTGGAAAAACGCTGTACATGCCTTTAAAAAACACGAGAGTAGCAAATACCACAGAGAGGCCATGGACTACCACCAGGTACACGTTTCCTACCAACGCCCTACCAACTTTTGGAGTGTAAAAAAAAAAAATATATATATATATATATATATTTTAAATTATTTTTTATTAATTAATTAATTAATTGGCCATACCTATTCCAAATGCGTTCCGCGGTCCATGATATCAAAGCAAATATTGGTAACAATATATCACAGTGCTCTACAATTTAATTAATTAAGTTTGTACTTAGTTTTTGTAATTACATACTCATTGTTACACAGTGTACTTACCGCATTACACTTTCTTAACATTAACAATAACCCTAACTATATTCCTAATCCTAACCCTGACCTTATTCCTAGGTATTGAGTCAATTCAATGCAGTAAGTACATTGCAACAATGACTAAGTACAATACTTGTTATACTGTCATTACACAAATAGCTACACAGGAACAGAGAATGTAAAGTGTGACTGTCTGGGTGGGTGGGATGTTCGGGTGGGGACAGATGTTATTGGAGTAGATGTTATTTTATCACACACCACACTACTGACACTTTTTGGGTGGGGGCGCGAGTGTGGGGATTTTTGGCTGGTGAAAATGCTGAGTGGCTAGTGACTTTGGAAAACCACTAGCCACAGTGGCTAGTGAGCCAAAAAGTTTATGTCAAGCCCTGGTTATGATAGAAAGTTATGGTTATGGTTAGTTTAAGGTAACAGGATGTCTTGGTAGTCTTGAGGTAAAGGCACTTGCCTCCCATGTGAGCGTCATGGGTTTGTTCCCCAGCAAGGGAGCTCAAATATTTTCTGAAAACGTTGAGTTACATTTTCTTTTGTTGAAATATGTTGTTATTTAAAAAAATACGTAAATACGTCAATATATTACTTATTTGTAATATGTACACATTCTACATTTTCGTAATTACGTCAATATATTTCGTATGGCTATAACATAACATGCAATATGTACCTTTTTCCTGAAAATGTTTAATACAATAAAAGAGTAAAAGACCAAACACAATACAAAATATGCAATATACAAAACTAAAATGTACAAAATGCTAAATGCAAATGCAAAAATTAGGTAGAAGAGGTTGTGCAAATGTGTTAGAATTAGTGCTGTCAGGCGATTAAAAATTTTGATCTAATTAATTACAGGATTTGTAATTAATTAATCTAATTAATCGCATTTTAATCGCATAACCATTTTATGCCTGATATTCTATATTCTATAATCATATTTTAATTTGCATGTGTCCGGATGGCAGAATTCAGTACTGTATCTACAAAACCTTCTGTTTAATCATCTTCCATCTATTAATTTGCTTAGATTTTTCAGGTCTGGTCAATTTGAGCATAGTGTTATTAACAGTCAAAGATAATTTTTTTTTTTTATTGATATTCTCATTTGGTTCATTACAATTTACTCAAGCCTAGTAACAGACACAGTATTTCTGACACTGGGAATACATTCCCTGAGATCCATATATGTCCCTAGAATCAGATACCAAGAACATGCAAATGGACTATATCAAAAAAAGTCTGTAATGTGTATTCTACGTTCTTATGGAATGAATGAGATAAAAAAAAAATGTTATAATTTTTTATTTTTTTTTGTAATTAATTTTGAGTTAATTTTCATAACGCGATAATTTGCTGTGTAATTAATTAATCTAATTAACGCGATAAACTGACAGCCCTAGTTAGAATGTGTGGTTGATGAATACTTTATTTACATATTTTAAGCAAGATCGGGCTGCTCCCCCACACACACACACACACACACACACACACACACACACACACACACACACACACACACACACACACACACACACACACACACACTACATAATTTCATGGAGCTGCAATTAACACAACACGAGGATTCAATGTCCCTGATGACATCACCGGTGGCCATGTTTAAACTCATTTACTCTCAATAACTGTCAAATTAAATTAATGTGTGTAAAACTGTTTTGGGTTGTTGGATGTGTGTGAGTACTATTATGTGCAAAATAAATCAGCATAATCAGCAATGCACTGTAGTGCATAAGGCTGTTGCCATGACAGCATTGACGCTGGTACTGTGACACAGACACCGCCGCTCAGTGCTCCGGTCCCGGTGTCAGAGCGATGATGTCATGATACAGTACGGCGAGATAATAGTGTATTATTTCAGTACGAGAAGGCCACAGAACACAGTCCCATTCGACTCGCTCACACAAGCACTGTAATTACCTTCCACACTCAATAGATTACTAGCCCCGTTCATATTCTACATATATCATCAGAATATTGTCTTTGAAGTTTATCGTGTGAAGCCATATTCCATTTCCAATATCGATGCTGGCGGGACAAAACCTCATAACTCCATTTTTAATATTCTTTTTATATAAATCAACTCCGTAGATCATCCTCCATATGTGTGTGTGGGTTTTACAAAGTTTAAACAATGGGAAAGCATTAAACCGATCATCTGTCTAAACCTCCTAACTCTATTCACCCTCAAATCTGTGTTCATTTTTTTCATCTGCTGAAAAGTTGGGTTTTTGGAGTTATGAGGTTTTGTCCCGCCAGCAGCGATATGCAGAGTACACCAAATTAATCTATATATATGTAGAAGGGTGGATTATCCCTGCTTGTGGGAGTAGTAGTACACAGACACTGGGTAGTAGGATACTATAGAATTGGACCTATATGTACCCCCGTCTTTGGCCCGGAACGTCGTTCTGGAGGGCTTGCAGCAGGAGTGGATGGGGCCCAGGATTTACTAACTTGGCGACTGGTACTCTGGTCTCCCTTGCCTTCCAAGGCAGTCAGCAGTAGCTCCCCACACACTCTCACTTCCCCCAGTACCTCCGACAGCCCTCCCACACCCAGTGACTGTCAGTTCAATAGTATTATTGGGCTTCCCTTTAAGCAGTACCCTTCCTTGACCACCTGTATAGACCCTTCAAATGCTATTCTGTGAATGGGGTGTAAGGTTAAATAATTATGCAGTCACAATATTTACCCAGGGGTTAGATTAGCAAATGGAAGAAACAGACACACACAGTGCTCCCAATAAGGTCTACTTTGTATTGAAGCCTGGGCAGGTTATCAGTTACAGATAATACTTCAGATTTATTCATACATGGCACCGGGTGCTCTCACTGATAATGTAGGGGAAACTATTCCCACCATAGGCACCGCATGCTCAATACATTAATAACACCCCGCTTGTACTAGGGGAGACCCAGGCATAAAGTAGAGAAACATTGGGAATTCAAATAACAAGAATAATAAAATACCAAAAGAAAACCAAGTAAATGTGGGCCCACGTTACCAAAATAAAACCTACACTAAAGCTGGCTTAAATTGTTTGGGGTACCCCTTAGACACTGGTTGTTAGCGTTCACTTGAATGGACGTTTATGTGGATACACGAGGTACCGTTCGTACTTAGCCAAGATGGCGGACCCACTCTTATCACCTCTCGTCCAGGTGACAAGATGGCGTCTGCGATCCCGCGAGCACAGCCAGCGGGCTGGGCGAACAGCATGGGCAGTGGTTAGCTGGAGGAGCGTGCTGTGATGGCGACCTCTGCTGGTGGGAAGAGGCGTCCTCTGTAACGTCTGGGGAACGTCCACTGCTGGCTGTTGCTTGCTGCTGTCGCGCGAACTGCTAATACTGTTGCTACCCTAAACACAGCTAAACTTCGGGTCTGGATGCACCCTCCTGCTATATCGGTTGTACTACTAACGCAACGTGGCTGACTATACCACCGGTCTTCAGCGCTGCGCGCCCGGTAGTCTACTGGAGTCAGACAGAGCCGTTAGCAGCATGCTAATACACCGCACACTTACTACTATAACCCGTTAACTATAGACGTTAGTCCTGTTAACTCTAGACGTTAGTCCTTCGTTCTGTATCGCTTACTCACACACTATCGCTGGTACTTCTAGGATAACCCGTCAACTAGCAAGTACTTCTTATCACCCGTTGCTCGTTCCAACGGGGCTCTCC